>NW_024728938.1:0-36449 GCF_018991925.1 Homarus americanus | reverse complement strand
GATCAGGGGACTTTGTTATACTCGATCAGGGGATTTTGTTATATTCGACCAGGGGCCTTTGTTATACTCGATAAGAGGCCTTTGTTATACTCGATCATGGAACTTTATTATACTCGACCAGGGGACTTTGTTATACTCGACCAGGGAGCTTTTTTATACTCGATCAGGTGGTTTTGTTAAACTCGATGAGGGGGCTTTGTTATACTCGATCAGGGGACTTTGTAATACTCGACAAGGGAACTTTTTTATACTCGATCATGGGGTTTGCTATACTCGATCAGGGGGGTCTGTTATACTCGATCCGGGGACTTTGTTATTCTCGATACGGGGACTT
Organism: Homarus americanus; assembly: GCF_018991925.1. NCBI lineage: Eukaryota > Metazoa > Arthropoda > Malacostraca > Decapoda > Nephropidae > Homarus > Homarus americanus. Next base: position 36,115 of record NW_024728938.1, on the reverse strand, counting down.
TGTTATACTCGATCAGGGAAATTTGTTATAACCGATCAGGTGACTTTGTTGTACTCGATCAGCGGACTTTGTTATACTCGACCAGGGGGCTTTTTTATACTCGATCAGTGGACTTTATTATACTCGATCAGAGGACTTTGTTATACTCGATGAGGGGACTTTGTTATACTCGATCAGGGGACTTTCTTATACTCCATTAAGGTCCTTTGTTATACTCGATCAGGGGTCTTTGTTATACTCGTTCAGGGGACTTTGTTATACTCGATCAAGGGTGTGTGTTTTACTCGATCAGGGGATATTGTATGCTCGTTCAGGGGGCTTTGTTATACTCGATCAGGGGACTTTGTTATATTCGATGAAGGGGCTTTGTTATACTCGACCTAGGGACTTTGTTATACTCGTTCAGGGCACTTTGTTATACTCGATCAGGGGGCTTTATTATACTCTATCTTGGGACTTTGTTATACTCGATGAGGGGACTTTGTTATACTCGATCAGGGGAATTTGTTATTTTCGACGAGGGGCCTTTTTTATACTCGATTCGGGGCCTTTGTTATTCTCGATCATGGGACTTTGTTATACTCGACCAGGGAACTTTGTTATACTCGTGCAGGGGACTTTGGTTTACTCGATCAGGGGACTTTGTTATACTAGTTCATAGTTCTTTGTTATACACGATCTTGGGACTTTGTTATACTTCATTAGGGTCCTTTGTTATACTCGATCAGGTGACTTAGTTATACACGATCAGGGGACTTTGTTATACTCGACCAGGGGACTTTGTTATCCTCGATCAGGGGACTTTGTTATACTCGACGAGGGGGCTTTCTTATATTCGATTAGGGAACTTTGTTATTCTCGATCAGGGGACTTTGTTATGCTCGATTAGAGGACATTGTTATACTCAATTACGGGACTTTGTTATACTCGATCAGGGGGCTTTGTTTTACTCGATCAGAGGACTTTGTTATACTCGATCAGGGAATTTGTTATACCTTTATCAGGGACTTTGTTTTACTCTCGATCATGGGGACTTTGCAATACTCTGCTCAGGGACTTTGTTATACCCCACCAGGACTTTGTTATACTCTCGACCAGGGGCTTTTTTATACTTGATCAGGGCCTTTCTTATACCGATCAGGGGCCGGTTATAATTTCGATGACGGACTTTGTTATTCTCGATCAGGAACTTTTGTTATACTCGAGCAGGGGGCTTTGTTTACTCGATCAGGGGACTTTATCATACTAGATCAGAGACTTTGTTATCTTCGATCAGGGGACTTTGTTATACTCGACCAGGGGCCTTTGTTATACTGGAATAGGAGCCTTTGTCATACTCGATCAGGGGACTTTATTATACTCGATCTTGGGACTTTGTTATACTCCATAAGGGTCCTTTGTTATTCTCGATCAGGGGACTTTGTTTTACTCGATGAGGGGATTTTGTTATGCTCGTTCGATTGGCTTTGTTATACTCGATCAGGGGACTTTGTTATACTCGTTCAGGGGACTTTGTTATACTCGATCAGGGGGCTTTATTATACTCGATCTTGGGACTTTGTTATACTCGATCAGGGGACTTTGTTATACTCGATCAAGGGAATTTGTTATTTTCGACGAGGGGCCTTTTTTATACTCGATTCGGGGCCTTTGTTATACTCGATCATGGGACTTTGTTATAATCGACCAGGGGACTTTGTTATACTCGACCAGGGGGCTTTTTCATACTCGATGAGTGGGCTTTGTTATACTCGACGAGGGGGATTCTTATACTCGATTAGGGGACTTTGTTATACTCGATCAGGGGAATTTGTTATGTTCGATTAGAGGACATTGTTATATTCAATTAGGGGACTTTGTTATACTCGATCAGGGGGCTTTGTTTTACTCGATCAGAGGACTTTGTTATACTTGACCAGGGGGCTTTGTTTGACTCGATTAGGGGACTTTGTTATACTCGATCAGGGGTGTTTGTTTTATTCGATCAGGGGACTTTGTTATACTCGATCAGGGGAATTTGTTATACTCGATCAGGGGATTTTGTTATACTCGACTAGGGGCCTTTGTTATACTCGATAAGAGACCTATGTTATACTCGATCATGGGACTTTATTATACTCGATCAGGGGACTTTGTTGTTGTTCTCGATCAGGGTTTTATTATGCTCGATAAGGGACTTTCTAGTACTCGATGAGGGGCTTTGTTTTACCCGGAACAGATGATCTCCCTTGTTATACCTCGATCAGGGCTTTGTTATACCCGGATTAGGGACATTGTTATACTCGATCAGTGTTTGTTTTATCTGGATCAGGGGACTTTTGTTATACTCGGATCAGGGAATTTTGTTATACCCCGATCAGGATTTTGTTATAATTTAATTATGTGGCCTTTTGTTATACTCGATAAGAGACCTATGTTATACTCGATCATGGGACTTTATTATACTCGACCAGGGGACTTTGTTATACTCGACCAGGGGGCTTTTTTATACTCGATCATGGGGTTTTGTTAAACTCGATGAGGGGGCTTTGTTATACTCGATCAGGGAACTTTGTAATACTCGACCAGGGGACTTTGTTATGTTCGATTAGAGGACATTGTTATATTCAATAAGGGGACTTTGTTATACTCGATCAGGGGGCTTTGTTTTACTCGATCAGAGGACTTTGTTATACTCTATCAGGGGGCTTTGTTATACTCGATTAGGGGACTTTGTTATACTCGATTAGGGGTGTTTGTTTTATTCGATCAGGGGACTTTGTTATACTCGATCAGGGGAATTTGTTATACTCGATCAGGGGATTTTGTTATACTCGACTAGGGGCCTTTGTTATACTCGATAAGAGACCTATGTTATACTCGATCATGGGACTTTATTAGACTCGATCAGGGGAATTTGTTATTCTCGATCAGGGGGTTTTATTATGCTCGATAAGGGGACTTTCTAGTACTCGATGAGGGGGCTTTGTTTACTCGATCAGAGGACTTTGTTATACTCGATCAGGGGGCTTTGTTATACTCGATTAGGGGACTTTGTTGTACTCGATCAGGGGTGTTTGTTTTATTCGATCAGGGGACTTTGTTATACACGATCAGGGGAATTTGTTATACTCGATCAGGGGATTTTGTTATACTCGACTAAGGGCCTTTGTTATACTCGATAAGAGACCAATGTTATACTTGATCATGGGACTTTATTATACTCGACCAGGGGACTTTGTTATACTCGACCAGGGGGGTTTTTTATACTCGATCATGGGGTTTTGTTAAACTCGATGAGGGGGCTTTGTTATACTCGATCAGGGGACTTTGTAATACTCGACCAGGGGACTTTGTTATGTTCGATTAGAGGACATTGTTATATTCAATTAGGGGACTTTGTTATACTCGATCAGGGCGCTTTGTTTTACTCGATCAGAGGACTTTGTTATACTCTATCAGGGGGCTTTGTTATAATCGATTAGGGGACTTTGTTGTACTCGATCAGGGGTGTTTGTTTTATTCGATTAGGGGACTTTGTTATACTCGATCAGGGGAATTTGTTATACTTGATCAGGGGATTTTCTTATACTCGACTAGGGGCCTTTGTTATACTCGTTAAGAGACCTATGTTATACTCGATCATGGGACTTTATTATACTCGATCAGGGCGCTTTGTTTTACTCGATCAGAGGACTTTGTTATACTCTATCAGGGGGCTTTGTTATACTCGATTAGGGGACTTTGTTGTACTCGATCAGGGGTGTTTGTTTTATTCGATTAGGGGACTTTGTTATACTCGATCAGGGGAATTTGTTATACTCGATCAGGGGATTTTCTTATACTCGACTAGGGGCCTTTGTTATACTCGATAAGAGACCTATGTTATACTCGATCATGGGACTTTATTATACTCGATCAGGGGACTTTCTAGTACTCGATGAGGGGGCTTTGTTTTACTCGATCAGAGGACTTTGTTATACTCGATCAGGAGGCTTTGTTATACTCGATTAGGGGACTTTGTTATACTCGATCAGGGGTGTTTTTTTATTCGATCAGGGGACTTTGTTATACTCGATCAGGGGAATTTGTTATACTCGATCAGGGGATTTTGTTATACTCGACTAAGGGCCTTTGTTATACTCGATAAGAGACCTATGTTATACTCGATCATGGGACTTTATTATACTCGACCAGGGGACTTTGTTATACTCGACCAGGGGGCTTTTTTATACTCGATCATGGGGTTTTGTTGAACTCGATAAGGGGACTTTCTAGTACTCGATCAGGGGACTTTGTAATACTCGACCAGGGGACTTTGTTATACACGACCAGGAAACTTTGTTATACTCGATCAGAGGTCAATGTTATACTCGATCAGGGGACTTTGTTATACTCGATCAGGGACTTTGTTATATTCAATGAAGGGACTTTGTTATACTCGTTCAGGGGACTTTCTAGTACTCGATCAGGGGACTTCTTTATACTCAATCATGGGCTTTGCTATACTCAATGAGGGGGCTTTCTTATACTCGATCACGGGACTTTGTTATTCTCGATAAGGGGACCTTGTTATACTCGATCAGGGGACTTTGTTATAACCGATCAGGTGACTTTGTTGTACTCGATTAGCGGACTTTGTTATACTCGACCAGGGGGCTTTTTTTTACTCGATCAATTGACTTTGTTATACTCGATCAGAGGACTTTGTTATACTCGATGAGGGGACTTTGTTATACTCGATTAGGGGACATTGTAATACTCGATCTTGGGACTTTGTTATACTCCTTTAAGGTCCTTTGTTATACTCGATCAGGGGCCATAGTTATACTCGATCAGGGTACTTTGTTATACTCGATGAGGGGTCTTTGTTTTTCTCGTTCAGGGGACTTTGTTATACTCGATCAAGGGTGTGTGTTTTACTCGATCAGGGGATTTTGTTATGCTCGTTCAGGGGGCTTTGTTATACTCGATCAGGGGACTTTGTTATATTCAATGAACGGGCTATGTTATACTCGACCAGGGGAATTTGTTATACTCGTTCAAGGGACTTTGTTATACTCGATCAGGGGGCTTTGTTATACTCGATCTTGGGACTTTGTTATACTCGATCACGGGACTTTGTTATACTCGATCAGGGGAATTTGCTATATTCAATGAGGGGCTGTGTTATACTCGACCAGGGGACTTTGTTATACTCGTTTAGGGAACTTTGTTATACTCGATCAGGGGGCATTATTATACTCGATCTTGGGACTTTGTTATACTCGATCACGGGACTTTGTTATACTCGATCAGGGGAATTTCTTATTTTCGACGAGGGGCCTTTGTTATACTCGATTCGGGGCCTTTGTTATACTCGATCATGGGACTTTGTTATACTCGACCAGGGGACTTTGTTATTCTCGACCAGGGGGCTTTTTTATACTCGATGAGGGGGCTTTGTTATACTCGACGAGGGGGCTTTCTTATACTCGATTAGGGGACTTTGTTATACTCAATTAGGGGGCTTTGTTATACTCGATCAGGGGGCTTTGTTTTACTCGATCAGAGGACTTTGTTATACTCGATCAGGGAATTTGTTATACTCAATCAGGGGACTTTGTTATACTCGATCAGGGGGCTTTATTATACTTGATCATGGGACTTTGTTATACTCGACCAGGGGACTTTGTTATACTCGACCAGGGGCCTTTCTTATACTCGATCAGGGGGCTTTGTTATACTCGATGACGGGACCTTGTTATTCTCGATAAGGGAACTTTGTTATACGCGATCAGGGGACTTTGTTTTACTCGATCAGGGGACTTTGTTATACTAGTTCAGAGGACTTTGTTATACTCGATCTTAGGACTTTGTTGTACCTCATCAGGGTCCTTTGTTATACTCGATCAGGTGACTTAGTTATACGCGATCAGGGGACTTTGTTATACTCGACCAGGGGACTTTTTTATACTCGACCAGGGGAGTTTGTTATCCTCGATCAGGGGACTTTGTTATACTCGACCAGGGGCCTTTGTTATACTCGATCAGGAGCCTTTGTTATACTCGATAATGGGACTTTGTTATACTCGATCAGGGGTCTTTGTTATACTCGATCAGGGGCTTTATTATACTCGATAAGGGGACTTTGTTATACTCCATTAGGCGACTTTGTTATACTGAATCAGTGGACTTTGTTATACTGAATCAGGGGACATTTGTTATACTTGTTCAGTGGACTTTGTTATACTCGATCAGGGGACTTTGTTATACTCGATCATGGGACTTTGTTTTACTCGACCAGGGGACTTTGTTATACTCGACCAGGGGGCTTTTTTATACTCGATCAGGGTGTTTTGTTAAACTCGATAAGGGGGCTTTGTTATACTCGATCAGGGGACTTTGTTATACTCGGCCAGGGGACTTTGTCTTTCTCGATCAGGGGACTTTGTTATACTCGATGAGGGGGCTTTGTTATACTCCATCAGCGGACTTTCTTATACTCGATCTGGGGGCTGTGTTATACTCGATCTTGGGACTTTGTTATACTCGATCAGGGGACTTTAGCATACTCGATCAGGGGACTTTATTATTTTCGACCAGTGGTCTTTGCTATACACGATTCGGGGCCTTTGTTATACTCGATCATGGGACTTTGTTATACTCGACCAGGGGACTTTGTTATTTTCGACCAGGGGCCTTTGTTATACTCGATCAGGGGACTTTGTTTTCCCGATAATGGGACTTTGTTATACTCGATTAGGGGTCTTTGTTATACTCGATCAGGGAACTTTTTTATATTCGACGAGGGGCCTTTGTTATACTCGATAAGAGGCCTTTGTTATACTCGTTCATGGGACTTTATTATACTCGACCAAGGGACTTTGTTATACTCGACCAGGGGGCTTTTTTATACTCGATCACGGGGTTTTGTTAAACTCGATGAGGGGGCTTTGTTATACTCGATCAGGGGACTTTGTAATACTCGACCAGGGGACTTTGTTATACACGACCTGGGGACTTTGTTTTACTCGGTCAGGGGACTTTGTTATACTCGATTAGGGGGCTTTATTATACTCGATAAGAAGACTTTCTAATACTCGATCAGGGGACTTTTTTATACTCGATCATGGGCTTTGCTATACTCGATTAGGGGGGTTTGTTATACTCGATCAGGGGACTTTGTTATTTTCGACCAGTGGCCTTTGCTATACTCGATTCGGGGCCTTTGTTATACTCGATCATGGGACTTTGTTATACTCGACCAGGGGACTTTGTTATTTTCGACCAGGGGCCTTTGTTATACTCGCTCAGGGGACTTTGTTTTCTCGATAATGGGACTTTGTTATACTCGATTAGGGGTCTTTGTTATACTCGATCAGGGGACTTTGTTATACTCGATCAGGGGACTTTGTTATACTCGATCAGGGGACTTTGTTTTACTAGATCTTGGGACTTTGTTATACTCGATCAGGGGCATTTGTTATACTCGATCAGGGGACTTTGTTATACTCGATCAGGGGACTTTGTTATACTCGAGCAGGGGTGTTTGTGTTACTCGACTAGGGACTTTGTTATATTCGGTCAGGGGCCTTTCTTATACTCGATCATCGGACTTTGTTATTCTCGATCAGGGCACCTTGTTATACTCGATCAGGGTACTTTGTTATACTCGATCAGGGGACTTTGTTATACTCGATAAGGCGACTTTGTTATACGCCATTAGGGTCCTTTGTTATACTCGATCAGGGGACTTAGTTATACTCGATCAGGGGACTTTGTTATACTCGATCAGGGGGCTTTGTTATACTCGATCAGGGGACTTTGTTATACTCGATCAGGGGTGTATGTTTTACTCGATCAGGGGACTTTGTTATACTCGATCAGGGGATTTTGTTATATTGGACCAGGGGCCTTTGTTATACTCGATAAGAGGCCTTTGTTATACTCGATCATGGGACTTTATTATACTCGACCAGGGGACTTTGTTATACTCGACTAGGGGGCTTTTTTATACTCGATCAGGGAGTTTTGTTAAACTCGATGAGGGGGCTTTGTTATACTCGATCAGGGGACTTTGTAATACTCGACCAGGGACTTTGTTATACACGACCAAGGGACTTTGTTATACTCGATCAGGGGACTTTGTTATACTCGATCAGGGGGCTTTATTATACTCGATAAGGGGACTTTCTAGTACTCGATCAGGGGACTTTTTTATACTCGATAATGTTCTTTGCTAAACTCGATCAGGGGGGTTTGTTATACTCGATCAGGGGACTTTGTTATTCTCGATAAGGGGACTTTGTTATACTCGAACAGGGGACTTTGTTATAACCGATCAGGTGACTTTGTTGTACTCGATCAGCGGACTTTGTTATACTCGACCAGGGGCTATTTTATACTCGATCATTGGACTTTGTTATACTCGATCAGAGGACTTTGTTATACTCGATGAGGGGACTTTGTTATACTCGATCAGAGGACTTTGTTATACTCGATTCGGGGCCTTTGCTATACTCCATCATGGGACATTGTTATACTAACCAGGGGACTTTGTTATACTCGACCAGGGGGCTTTTTTATACTCGGTGAGGGGGCTTTGTTATACTCGACGAGGGGGCTTTCTTATACTCGATTTGGGAACTTTGTTTTTCTCGATCAGGGGACTTTGTTATGCTCGATTAGAGGACATTGTTATACTCAATTAGGTGACTTTGTTATACTGGATCAGGGGGCATTGTTTTACTCGCTCAGAGGACTTTGTTATACTCGATCAGGGAATTTCTTATACTCGGTCAGGGAAATTTGTTTTTCTCGATCAGGGGACTTTGTTATGCTCGATTAGAGGACATTGTTATACTCAATTAGGTGACTTTGTTATACTGGATCAGGGGGCTTTGTTTTACTCGATCAGAGGACTTTGTTATACTCGATCAGGGAATTTCTTATACTCGATCAGGGAACTTTGTTATACTCGATCAGGGGACTTTGTTTTACTCGATCAGGGGACTTTGTTATACTAGTTCAGAGGACTTTGTTATACACGATCTTGGGACTTTGTTATACTTCATAAGAGTCCTTTGTTATACTCGATCAGGTGACTAGTTATACTCGATCAGGGGACTTTGTTATACTCGATCAGGGGGCTTTGTTATACTCGATTAGGGGACTTTGTTATACTCGATCAGGGGTGTTTGTTTTACTCGATCAGGGGACTTTGATATACTCGATAAGAGGCCTTTGTTATACTCGATCATGGGACTTTATTATACTCGACCAGGGGACTTTGTTATACTCGACCAGGGGGCTTCTTCATACTCGATCAGGGGACTTTGTAATACTCGAAGAGGGGACTTTGTTATACACGACCAGGGGACTTTCTAGTACTCAATCAATGGACTTTTATATACTCGATCATTGGGTTTGCTATACTCGATCAGGGGGGTTTGTTATACTCGATCAGGGAACTTTGTTATTCTCCATAAGGGGACTTTGTTATACTCGATCAGGGGACATTGTTATAACCGATCAGGTGACTTTCTTGTACTCGACCAGCGGACTTTGTTATACTCGACCAGGGGGCTTTTTTATACTCGATCAGATGGACTTTGTTATACTCGATCAGAGGACTTTGTTATACTCGATGAGGGGACTTTGTTATACTCGATCAGGGGCTTTATTATACTCGATCTTGGGACTTTGTTATACTCGATCACGGGACTTTGTTATACTCGATCACGGGAATTTTTTATTTTCGACGAGGGGCCTTTCTTATACTCGATTCGGGGCCTTTGTTATACTCGATCATGGAACTTTGTTATACTCGACCAGGGGACTTTGTTATACTCGACCAGGGGGCTTTTTTATACTCGATGAGGCGGCTTTGTTATACTCGACGAGGGGGCTTTCTTATACTCGATTAGGGGACTTTGTTTTACTCAATCAGGGGACTTTGTTATGCTCGATTAGAGGACATTGTTATACTCGATCAGGGGACCTTGTTACACCCGGATCAGGGGCTGTTTTACTCGATCAGAGGAATTGTTATACTCGATCAGGGAATTTGTTATACTCAATCAGGGGACTTTGTTTTTCTCGATCAGGCGACTTTGTTATACGCGATCTTGGGCTTTGTTATTCGCCATTAGGGTCCTTTGTTATACTCGATCAGGGGACTTAGTTATACTCGATCAGGGGACTTTGTTATACTCGATCAGGGGGCTTTGTTATACTCGATCAGGGGACTTTGTTATACTCGATCATGGGTGTTTGTTTTACTCGATCAGGGGACTTTGTTATACTCGATTAGGGGATTTTCTTATATTCGACCAGTGGCCTTTGTTATACTCGATAAGAGGCCTTTGTTATACTCGATCATGTGACTTTATTATACTCGACCAGGGGACTTTGCTATACTCGACCAGGGGGCTTTTTTATATGCGATGAGGGGGCTTTGTTATACTCGACGAGGGGGCTTTCTTATACTCGATTAGGGGACTTTGTTATACTGAATCAGGGGACTTTGTTATGCTCGATTAGAGGACATTGTTATACTCAATTAGGGGACTTTGTTATGCTCGATTAGAGGACATTGTTATACTCAATTAGGGGACCTTGTTATACTCGACCAGGGGCCTTTCTTATACTCGATCAGGGGGCTTTGTTATACTCGATGACGGGACTTTGTCATTCTCGATGAGGGAACTTTGTTATACGCGATCAGGGGACTTTGTTTTACTCGATCAGGGGACTTTGTTATACTAGTTCAGAGGACTTTGTTATACTCGATCTTAGGGCTTTGTTATACTTCATCAGGGTCCTTTGTTATACTCGATCAGGTGACTTAGTTATACTCGATCAGGGGACTTTGTTATACTCGACCAGGGGACTTTGTTGTACTCGACCAGGGGAGTTTGTTATCCTCGATCAGGGGACTTTGTTATACTCGACCAGGGGTCTTTGTTATACTCGATCAGGGGACTTTGTTATACTCGGCCAGGGGACTTTGTCTTACTCGATCAGGGTACTTTGTTATACTCGATCCGGGGTCTTTGTTATACTCGTTCAGGGGTCTTTGTTATACTCGATCAAGGGTGTCTGTTTTACTCGATCAGGGGATTTTGTTATGCTCGTTCAGGGGGCTTTGTTATACTCGATCAAGGGACTTTGTTTTATTCGATGAAGGGGCTTTATTATACTCGACCTAGGGACTTTGTTATACTCGTTCAGGGGACTTTGTTATACTCGATCAGGGGATTTATTATACTCCATCTTGGGACTTTGTTATACTCGATCAGGGGACTTTGTTATACTCGATCAGGGGAATTTGTTATTTTCGACGAGGGGCCTTTTTTATACTCGATTCGGGGCCTTTGTTAAACTCCATCATGGGACTTTGTTATACTAACCAGGGGACTTTGTTATACTCGACCAGGGGGCTTTTTTATACTCGATGAGGGGGCTTTGTTATACTCGACGAGGGGGCTTTCTTATACTCGATTAGGGAACTTAGTTTTTCTCGATCAGGGGACTTTGTTGTGCTCGATTAGAGGACATTGTTATACTCAATTAGGGGACTTTGTTATACTGGATCAGGGGGCTTTGTTTTACTCGATCAGAGGACTTTGTTATACTCGATCAGGGAATTTCTTATACTCGATCAGGGAACTTTGTTATACTCGATCAGGGGACTTTGTTTTACTCGATCAGGGGACTTTGTTATTCTAGTTCAGAGGACTTTGTTATACACGATCTTGGGACTTTGTTATACTTCATTAGGGTCCTTTGTTATACTCGATCAGGTGACTTAGTTATACTCGATCAGGGGACTTTGTTATACTCGATCAGGGGGCTTTGTTATACTCGATCAGGGGACTTTGTTATACTCAATCAGGGGTGTTTGTTTTACTCGATCAGGGGACTTTGATATACTCGATAAGAGGCCTTTGTTATACTCGATCATGGGACTTTATTATACTCGACCAGGGGACTTTGTTATACTCGACCAGGGGGCTTCTTTATACTCGATTAGGTGGTTTTGTTAAACTCGATGAGGGGGCTTTGTTATACTCGATCAGGGGACTTTGTAATACTCGAAGAGGGGACTTTGTTATACACGACCAGGGGACTTTCTAGTACTCAATCAGGGGACTTTTTTATACTCGATCATGGGGTTTGCTATACTCGATCAGGGGGGTTTGTTATACTCGATCAGGGAACTTTGTTATTCTCCATAAGGGAACTTTGTTATACTCGATCAGTGGACTTTGTTATAACCGATCAGGTGACTTTCTTGTACTCGACCAGCGGACTTTGTTATACTCGACCAGGGGGCTTTTTTATACTCGATCAGATGGACTTTGTTATACTCGATCAGAGGACTTTGTTATACTCGATGAGGGGACTTTGTTATATTCGATCACGGGACTTTGTTATACTCGATCTTGGGACTTTGTTATACTCCATTAAGCTCCTTTGTTATACTCGATCAGGGGCAATAGTTATACTCGATCAGGTTACTTTGTTATACTCGATCAGAGGTCTTTGTTATACTCGTTCAGGGGACTTTGTTATACTCGATCAAGGGTGTGTGTTTTACTCGATCAGGGGATTTTGTTATGTTCGTTTAGGGGGCTTTGTTATACTTGATCAGGGGACTTTATTATATTCAATGAAAAGGCTTTGTTATACTCGACCAGGGGACTTTGTTATACTCGTTCAGGAGACTTTGTTGTACTCGATCAGGGGGCTTTATTATACTCGATCTTGGGACTCTGTTATACTAGATCACGGGACTTTGTTATACTCGATCAGGGGAATTTGTTATTTTCGACGAGGGGCCTTTCTTATACTCGATTCGGGGCCTTTGTTATACTCGATCATGGGACTTTGTTATACTCGACCAGGGGACTTTGTAATACTCGACCAGGGGGCATTTTTATACTCGATGAGGGGGCTTTGTTAAACTCGACGAGGGAGCTTTCTTATACTCGATTAGGGGACTTTGTTTTACTCAATCAGGGGACTTTGTTATGCTCGATTAGAGGACATTGTTATACTCGATCAGGGGACCTTGTTATACTCGATTAGGGGGTTTGTTTTACTCGATCAGAGGAATTGTTATACTCGATCAAGGAATTTGTTATACTCAATCAGGGGACTTTGTTTTTCTCGATCAGGCGACTTTGTTATACGCGATCTTGGGACTTTGTTATACGCCATTAGGGTCCTTTGTTATACTCGATCAGGGACTAAGTTATACTCGATCAGGGGGCTTTGTTATACTCGACGAGGGGGCTTTCTTATACTCGATTAGGGGACTTTGTTATACTCAATCAGGGGACTTTGTTATGCTCGATTAGAGGACATTGGTATACTCAATTAGGGGACCTTGTTATACTCGATTCGGGGCCTTTCTTAAGCTCGATCATGGGACTTTGTTATACTCGACCAGGGGACTTTGTTATACTCGACCAGGGGCCTTTCTTATACTCGATGAGGGGGCTTTGTTATACTCGATGACGGGACTTTGTTATTCTCAATGAGGGAACTTTGTTATACGCGATCAGGTGACTTTGTTTTACTCGATCAGGGGACTTTGTTATGCTAGTTCAGAGGACTTTGTTATACTCGATCTTAGGGCTTTGTTATACTTCATCAGGGTCCTTTGTTATACTCGATCAGGTGACTTAGTTATACTCGATCAGGGGACTTTATTATACTCGACCAGGGGACTTTGTTGTACTCGACCAGGGGAGTTTGTTATCCTCGATCAGGGGACTTTGTTATACTCGACCAGGGGTCTTTGTTATACTTGATCAGGGGACTTTGTTATACTCGATCAGGGGCATTATTATACTCGATAAGGGAATTTGTTATACTCCATTAGGGGACTTTGTTATACTGAATCAGGGGACTTTGTTATACTGAATCAGGGGACATTTGTTATACTCGTTTAGTGGACGTTGTTATACTCGATCGGGGACTTTGTTATACTCGATCATGGGACTTTGTTATACTCGACCTGGGGACTTTGTTATACTCGACCAGGGGGCATTTTTATTCTCGATCAGGGTGTTTTGTTAAACTCGATGAGGGGGCTTTGTTATACTCGATCAGGGGACTTTGTTATACTCGGCCAGGGGACTTTGTCTTACTCGACCAGGGGACTTTGTTATACTCGATCAGGGGGCTTTGTTATACTCGATCATCGGACTTTCTTATACTCGATCTGGGGGCTTTGTTATACTCGATCTTGGGACTTTGTTATACTCGATCAGGGGACTTTAGCATACTCGATCAGGGGACTTTGTTATTTTCGAAAAGTGGCCTTTGCTATACTCGTTTCGGGGCCTTTGTTATACTCGATTATGGGACTTTGTTATACTCGACCAGGGGACTTTTTTATGTTCGACCAGGGGCCTTTGTTATACTCGATCAGGGGACTTTGTTTTCTCGATATTGGGACTTTGTTATACTCAATTAGGGGTCTTTGTTATACTCGATCAGGGGACTGTGTTATACTCGATCAGGGGCTTTATTATACTCGATAAGGGCTCTTTGTTAAACTCGATCAGGGTACTTTGTTACACTCGATCAGGGGACTTTGTTTTACTAGATCTTGGGACTTTGTTATACTCGATCTGGGGCCTTTCTTATACTCGATCATTTGACTTTGTTATTCTCGATCAGGGCACTTTGTTATACTCGATCAGTGTGCTTTGTTATACTCGATCAGGGGACTTTGTTAAACTCGATCAGGCGACTTTGTTAAACGCGATCTTGGGACTTTGTTATACGCCATTAGGGTCCTTTGTTATACTCGATCAGGGGACTTAGTTATACTCGATCAGGGGACTTTGCTATACTCGATCAGGGGGCTTTGTTATACTCGATCAGGGGACTTTGTTATACTCGATCAGGGGTGTTTGTTTTACTCGATCAGGGGACTTTGATATACTCGATCATGGGATTTTGTTATATTGTACCAGGGGCCTTTGGTATACTCGATAAGAGGCCTTTGTTATACTCGATCATGGGACTTTATTATACTCGACCAGGGGACTTTGTTATACTCGACCAGGGGGCATTTTTATACTCGATCAGGGGTTTTGTTAAACTCGATGAGGGGGCTTTGTTATACTCGATAGGGGACTTTGTAATACTCGACCATGGGACTTTGTTAAGCACGACCAGGGGACTTTGTTATACTCGATCAGGGGACTTTGTTATACTCGATCAGGGGGCTTTATTATACTCGATAAGGGGACTTTCTAGTACTCGATCAGGGGACTTTTTTATACTCGATCATGGGCTTTCCTATACTCGATCAGGGGGGTTTGTTATACTCGATCCGGGGTCTTTGTTATACTCGTTCAAGGAACTTTGTTATACTCGATCAAGGGTGTGTGTTTTACTCGATCAGGGGATTTTGTTTTGCTCGTTCAGGGGACTTTGTTATACTCGATCAGGGGACTTTGTTATATTCGATGAAGGGTCTTTTTTATACTCGACCTAGGGACTTTGTTATACTCGTCCAGGGGACTTTGTTATACTCGATCAGGGGGCTTTATTATACTCGATCTTGGGACTTTGTTATACTTGATCAGGGGACTTTGTTATATTCGATTAGGGGAATTTGTTATTTTCGACGAGGGGCCTTTTTTATACTCGATTCGGGGCCTTTGTTATTCTCGATCAGGGGACTTTGTTATGCTCGATTAGAGGACATTGTTATACTCAATTAGGGGACTTTGTTATACTGGATCAGGGGGCTTTGTTTTACTCGATAGAGGACTTTGTTTTACTCGATTAGGGGACTTTGTTATATTCGTTCAGGGGACTTTGTTATACTCGATCATGGGACTCTATTATACTCGACCAGGAGACTTTGTTATACTCGACCAGGGGGCTTCTTTATTCTCGATTAGGGGGTTTTGTTAAACTCGATGAGGGGGCTTTGTTATACTCGATCAGGGGACTTTGTAATACTCGAAGAGGGGACTTTGTTATACACGACCAGGGGACTTTCTAGTACTCAATCAGGGAACTTTTTTATACTCGATCATGGGGTTTGCTATACTCGATCAGGGGGGTTTGTTATACTCGATCAGGGGACTTTGTTATTCTCCATAAGGGGACTTTGTTATACTCGATCAGGGGACTTTGTTATAACCGATCGGTGACTTTCTTGTACTCGACCAGCGGACTTTGTTATACCGACCAGGAGGCTCGGAGGACTTTTTTATACTCGATCAGTGGACTTTGTTATACTCGATGAGGGGACTTTGTTATACTCGATCACGGGACTTTGTTATACTCGATCTTGGGACTTTGTTATACTCCATTAAGGTCCTTTGTTATACTCGATCAGGGGACATAGTTATACTCGATCAGGGTACTTTGTTATACTCGATCAGGGGTCTTTGTTATACTCGTTCAGGGGACTTTGTTATACTCGATCAAGCGTGTGTGTTTTACTCGATCAGGGGATTTTGTTATGCTCGTTTAGGGGGCTTTGTTATACTTGATCAGGGGACTTTGTTATATTCAATGAAGGGGCTTTGTTATACTCGACCAGGGGACTTTGTTATACTCGTTCAGGAGACTTTGTTATACTCGATCAGGGGGCTGTATTATACTCGATCTTGGGACTTTGTTATACTCGATCACCGGACTTTGTTATACTCGATCAGGGGAATTTGTTATTTTCGACGAGGGGCCTTTGTTATACTCGATTCGGTGCCTTTGTTATACTCGATCATGGGACTTTGTTGTACTCGACCAGGGGACATTGTTATACTCGACCAGGGGGCTTTTTTATACTCGATGAGGGGGCTTTGTTATACTCGACGAGGGGGCTTTATTATACTCGATTAAGGGACTTTGTTTTACTCAATCAGGGGACTTTGTTATACTCGACCAGGAGCCTTTCTTATACTCGATCAGGGAGCTTTGTTATACTCGATGACGGGACTTTGTTATTCTCGATGAGGGAACTTTGTTATACGCGATCAGGGGACTTTGTTTTACTCGATCAGGGGACTTTGTTATACTAGTTCAGAGGACTTTGTTATACTCGATCTTAGGACTTTGTTATACTTCATCAGGGTCCTTTGTTATACTCGATCAGGTGACTTAGTTATACTCGATCGGGGGACTTTGTTATACTCGACCAGGGGACTTTGTTGTACTCGACCAGGGGAGTTTGTTATCCTCGATCAGGGGACTTTGTTATACTCGACCAGGGGTCTTTGTTATACTCGATCTTGGGACTTTGTTATACTCGATCAGGGGCATTATTATACTCGATAAGGGGACTTTGTTATACTCCATTAGGGGACTTTGTTATACTGAATCAGGGGACTTTGTTATACTGAATCAGGGGACATTTGTTATACATGTTTAGTGGACTTTGTTATACTCGATCAGGGGACTTTGTTATACTCGATCATGTGACTTTGTTATACTCGACCAGGGGACGTTGTTATACTCGACCAGGGGGCTTTTTTATTCTCGATCAGGGTGTTTTGTTAAATTCGATAGGGGGCTTTGTTTTACTCGATCAGGGGACTTTGATATACTCGGCCAGGGGACTTTGTCTTACTCGACCAGGGGACTTTGTTATACTCGATCAGGGGGCTTTGTTATACTCGATCAGCGGACTTTCTTATACTCGATCTGGGGGCTTTGTTATACTCGATCTTGGGACTTTGTTATACTCGATCAGGGGACTTTACCATACTCGATCAGGGGACTTTGTTATTTTCGACCAGTGGCCTTTGCTATACTCGATTCGGGGCCTTTGTTATACTCGATCATGGGACTTTGTTATACTCGACCAGGGGACTTTTTTATGTTCGACCAGGGGCCTTTGTTATACTCGATCAGGGGACTTTGTTTTCTCGATAATGGGACTTTGTTATACTCAATTAGGGGTCTTTGGAATACTCGATCAGGGGACTGCGTTATACTCGATCAGGGGCTTTATTATACTCGATAAGGGCTCTTTGTTAAACTCGATCAGGGTACTTTGTTACACTCGATCAGGGGACTTTGTTTTACTAGATCTTGGGACTTTGTTATACTCGATCAGGGGCCTTTCTTATACTCGATCATTGGACTTTGTTATTCTCGATCAGGGCACTTTGTTATACTCGATCAGTGTACTTTGTTATACTCGATCAGGGGACTTTGTTATACTCGATCAGGCGACTTTGTTATACGCGATCTTGGGACTTTGTTATACGCCATTAGGGTCCTTTGTTATACTCGATCAGGGGACTTAGTTATACTCGATCAGGGGACTTTGCTATACTCGATCAGGGGGCTTTGTTATACTCGATCAGGGGACTTTGTTATACTCGATCAGGGGTGTTTGTTTTACTCGATCAGGGGACTTTGATATACTCGATCATGGGATTTTGTTATATTGTACCAGGGGCCTTTGGTATACTCGATAAGAGGCCTTTGTTATACTCGATCATGGGACTTTATTATACTCGACCAGGGGACTTTGTTATACTCGACCAGGGGGCATTTTTATACTCGATCAGGGGTTTTTGTTAAACTCGATGAGGGGGCTTTGTTATACACGACCAGGGGACTTTGTTATACTCGATCAGGGGACTTTGTTATACTCGATCAGGGGGCTTTATTATACTCGATAAGGGTACTTTCTAGTACTCGATCAGGGGACTTTTTTATACTCGATCATGGGCTTTGCTATACTCGATCCGGGGGGTTTGTTATACTCGATCCGGGGTCTTTGTTATACTCGTTCAAGGAACTTTGTTATACTCGATCAAGGGTGTGTGTTTTACTCGACCAGGGGATTTTGTTTTGCTCGTTCAGGGGACTTTGTTATACTCGATCAGGGGACTTTGTTATATTCGATGAAGGGTCTTTTTTATACTCGACCTAGGGACTTTGTTATACTCGTTCAGGGGACTTTGTTATACTCGATCAGGGGGCTTTATTATACTCGATCTTGGGACTTTGTTATACTTGATCAGGGGACTTTGTTATATTCGATCAGGGGAATTTGTTATTTTCGACGAGGGGCCTTTTTTATACTCGATTCGGGGCCTTTGTTTTTCTCGATCAGGGAACTTTGTTATGCTCGATTAGAGGACATTGTTATACTCAATTAGGGGACTTTGTTATACTGGATCAGGGGGCTTTGTTTTACTCGATCAGAGGACTTTGTTTTACTCGATCAGGGGACTTTGTTATACTCGTTCAGGGGACTTTGTTATACTCGATCATGGGACTTTATTATACTCGACCAGGAGACTTTGTTATACTCGACCAGGGGGCTTCTTTATACTCGATTAGGGGGTTTTGTTAAACTCGATGAGGGGGCTTTGTTATACTCGATCAGGGGACTTTGTAATACTCGAAGAGGGGACTTTGTTATACACGACCAGGGGACTTTCTAGTACTCAATCAGGGGACTTTTTTATACTCGATCATGGGGTTTGCTATACTCGATCAGGGGGGTTTGTTATACTCGATCAGGGGACTTTGTTATTCTCCATAAGGGGACTTTGTTATACTCGATCAGGGGACTTTGTTATAACCGATCAGGTGACTTTCTTGTACTCGACCAGCGGACTTTGTTATACTCGACCAGGAGGCTTTTTTATACTCGATCAGTGGACTTTGTTATACTCGATCAGAGGACTTTGTTATACTCGATGAGGGGACTTTGTTATACTCGATCACGGGACTTTGTTATACTCGATCTTGGGACTTTGTTATACTCCATTAAGGTCCTTTGTTATACTCGATCAGCGGCCATAGCTATACTCGATCAGGGTACTTTGTTATACTCGATCAGGGGTCTTTGTTATACTCGTTGAGGGGACTTTGTTATACTCGATCAAGGGTGTGTGTTTTACTCGATCAGGGGATTTTGTTATGCTCGTTTAGGGGGCTTTGTTATACTTGATCAGGGGACTTTGTTATATTCAATGAAGGGGCTTTGTTATACTCGACCAGGGGACTTTGTTATACTCGTTCAGGAGACTTTGTTATATTCGATCAGGGGGCTTTATTATACTCGATCTTGGGACTTTGTTATACTCGATCACCGGACTTTGTTATACTCGATCAGGGGAATTTGTTATTTTCGACGAGGGGCCTTTGTTATACTCGATCATGGGACCTTGTTATACTCGACCAGGGGACTTTGTTATACTCGACCAGGGGGCTTTTTTATACTCGATGAGGGGGCTTTGTTATACTCGACGAGGGGGCTTTCTTATACTCGATTAAGGGACTTTGTTTTACACAATCAGGGGACTTTGTTATACTCGACCAGGGGCCTTTCTTATACTCGATCAGGGGGCTTTGTTATACTCGATGACGGGACTTTGTTATTCTCGATGAGGGAACTTTATTATACGCGATCAGGGGACTTTGTTTTACTCGATCAGGGGACTTTGTTATACTAGTTCAGAGGACTTTGTTATACTCGATCTTAGGACTTTGATATACTTCATCAGGGTCCGTTATTATACTCGATCAGGTGACTTAGTTATACTCGATCAGGGGACTTTGTTGTACTCGACCAGGGGAGTTTGTTATCCTCGATCAGGGGACTTTGTTATACTCGACCAGGGGTCTTTGTTATACTCGATCAGGGGACTTTGTTATACTCGATCAGGAGCATTATTATACTCGATAAGGGGACTTTGTTATACTCCATTAGGGGACTTTGTTATACTGAATCAGGGGACTTTGTTATACTGAATCAGGGGACATTTGTTATACTCGTTTAGTGGACTTTGTTATACTCGATCAGGGGACTTTGTTATACTCGATCATGGGACTTTGTTATACTCGACCAGGGGACTTTGATATACTCGGCCAGGGGACTTTGTCTTACTCGACCAGGGGGCTTTGTTATACTCGATCAGCGGACTTTCTTATACTCGATCTGGGGGCTTTGTTATACTCGATCTTGGGACTTTGTTATACTCGATCAGGGGACTTTAGCATACTCGATCAGGGGACTTTGTTATTTTCGACCAGTGGCCTTTGCTATACTCGATTCGGGGCCTTTGTTATACTCGATCATGGGACTTTGTTATACTCGACCAGGGGACTTTTTTATGTTCGACCAAGGGCCTTTCTTATACTCGATCAGGGGACTTTGTTTTCTCGATAATGGGACTTTGTTATACTCAATTAGGGGTCTTTGTTATACTCGATCAGGGGACTGTGTTATACTCGATCAGGGGCTTTATTATACTCGATAAGGGCTCTTTGTTAAACTCGATCGGGGTACTTTGTTACACTCGATCAGGGGACTTTGTTATACTAGATCTTGGGACTTTGTTATACTCGATCAGAGGCCTTTCTTATACTCGATCATTGGACTTTGTTATTCTCGATCAGGGCACTTTGTTATACTCGATCAGTGTACTTTGTTATACTCGATCAGGGGACTTTTTTATACTCGATTAGGCGACTTTGTTATACGCGATCTTGGAACTTTGTTATACGCCATTAGGGTCCTTTGTTATACTTGATCAGGGGACATAGTTATACTCGATCAGGGGACTTTGCTATACTCGATCAGGGGGCTTTGTTATACTCGATCAGGGGACTTTGTTTTACTCGATCAGGGGTGTTTGTTTTACTCGATCAGGGGACTTTGATATACTCGATCATGGGATTTTGTTATATTGTACCAGGGGCCTTTGTTATACTCGATCATGGGACTTTATTATACTCGACCAGGGGACTTTGTTATACTCGACCAGGGGGCTTTTTATACTCGATCAGGGGTTTTTGTTAAACTCGATGAGTTGGCTTTGTTATACTCGATCAGGGGGCTTTATTATACTCGATAAGGGGACTTTCTAGTACTCGATCAGGGGACTTTTTTATACTCGATCATGGGCTTTGCTATACTCGATCAGGGGGGTTTGTTATACTCGATCAGAGGACTTTGTTATTCTCGATAAGGGGACTTTGTTATACTCGATCAGGGGACTTTGTTATAACCGATCAGGTGACTTTGTTGTACTCGATCAGCGAACTTTGTTATACTCGACCAGGGGGCTTTTTTATACTCGATCGGTGGACTTTGTTATACTCGATCAGAGGACTTTGTTATACTCGATGAGGGGACTTTGTTATACTCGATTAGGGGACTATGTTATACTCGATCCTGGGACTTTGTTATACTCCATTAAAGTCCTTTGTTATACTCGATCAGGGGCCATAGTTATACTCGATCAGGGTACTTTGTTATACTCGATCCGGCGTCTTTGTTATACTCGATCAGGGGACTTTGTTATATTCGATGAAGGGTCTTTTTTATACTCGACCTAGGGACTTTGTTATACTCGTTCAGGGGACTTTGTTATACTCGATGAGGGGGCTTTATTATACTCGATCTTGGGACTTTGTTATACTTGATCAGGGGACTTTGTTATATTCGATCAGGGTAATTTGTTATTTTCGACGAGGGGCCTTTTTTATACTCGATTCGGGGCCTTTGTTATACTCGATCATGGGACTTTGTTATACTCGACCAGGGGACTTTATTATACTCGACCAGGGGGCTTTTTTACACTCGATGAGGGGGCATTGTTATACTCGACGAGGGGGCTTTCTTATACTCGATTAGGGAACTTTGTTATTCTCGATCAGGGGACTTTGCTATGCTCGATTAGAGGACATTGTTATACTCAATTAGGGGACTTTGTTATACTGGATCAGGGGGCTTTGTTTTACTCGATCAGAGGACTTTGTTTTACTCGATCAGGGGACTTTGTTATACTCGTTCAGGGGACTTTGTTATACTCGACCAGGGGACTTTGTTATACTCGACCAGGGGGCTTTTTTATACTCGATCAGGGGCCTTTCTTATACTCGATCTGGGGGCTTTGTTATACTCGATGACGGGACTTTGTTATTCTCGATCAGGGAACTTTGTTATACTCGATCAGGGGACTTTGTTTTACTCGATCAGGGACTTTGTTATACTAGTTCAGAGGACTTTGTTATACACGATCTTGGGACTTTGTTTTCTTCATTAGGGTCCTTTGTTATACTCGATCAGGTGCCTTAGTTATACACGATCAGGGGACTTTTTTATACTCGACCAGGGGACTTTGTTATACTCGTTATCTCGACCAGGGGCCTTTGTTATACTCGATGAGGGACTTGGTTATTCTCGATCATACTCGATCAGGGGACTTTGTTTTACTCGATCAGGGGACTTTGTTATACTAGTTCAGAGGACTTTGTTATACACGATCTTGGGACTTTGTTTTCTTCATTAGGGTCCTTTGTTATACTCGATCAGGTGCCTTAGTTATACACGATCAGGGGACTTTTTTATACTCGACCAGGGGACTTTGTTATCCTCGATCAGGGGACTCTGTTATACTCGACCAGGGGCCTTTGTTATACTCGATGAGGAGCCTTTGTCATACTCGATCAGGGGACTTTGTTATCCTCGATCTTGGGACTTTGTTATACTCCATAAGGATCCTTTGTTATACTCGATTAGGGGACTTTGTTATACTCGATTAAGGGTGTGTGTTTTACTCGATCAGGGGATTTTGTTATGCATGTTGAGGGGGCTTTGTTATACTCGATCATAGGACTTTGTTATACTCGACCAGGGTCCTTTGTTATACTCGATCAGGGGCCTTTGTTATACTCGATAATGTGACATGGTTATACTCGATCCGGGGTCTTTGTTATACTCGATCAGGGGACTTTGTTATACTCGATCAGGGGCATTACTATACTCGTTAAAGGGACTTTGTTATACTCCATTAGGGGACTTTGTTATACTGAATCAGGGGACTTTGTTATACTGAATCAGGGGTCTTTGTTATACTCGTTAAGTGAACTTTGTTATACTCGATCAGGGGACTTTGTTATTCTCGATCAGGGAACTTTGTTATACTCGATCAAGGTACTTTGTTATACTCGATCTTGGGACTTTGTTATACGCCATTAGGGTCCTTTGTTATACTCGATCAGGAGACTTAGTCATAAGCGATCAGGGGACTTTGTCATACTCGATCAGGGGTGTTTGTCTTACTCGATCAGGGGACTTTTTTATACTCGATCAGGGGACTTTGTTATACTCGATCAGGAGATTTTGTTATACTCCATCATATGACTTTGTTATACTCGACCAGGGGACTTTGTTATACTCGACCAGGGGCCTTTTTATACTCGATCAGAGGGTTTTGTTAAACTCGATTAGGGGGCTTTCTTATACTCAATCAGGGGACTTTATTATACACGACCAGGGGCCTTTGTTATACTCGATCATGGGACTTTGTTATACTCGACCAGAAGATTTTTTTTATACTCGACCAGGGGGCTTTTTTATACTCGATGAGGGGGCTTTGTTCTACTCGATCAGAGGGCTTTGTTATACCTGATGAGGGACTTTGCTATACTCGACCAGGGGGCTTTGTTATACTCGTTCAGGGGACTTTGTTAAAACCGATCAGGTGACTTTGTTGTAATCGATCAGCGGACTTTGTTATACTCGATCTGGGGGCTTTGTTATTCTCGATCTTGGGACTTTGTTATACTCGATAATGGGACTTTGTCATACTCGATCAGGGGTCTTTGTTATACTCGATCAGGGGACTTTGTTATACTCGATTATGGGCTTTATTATACTCGATAAGGGGACTTTGTTATACTCGATTCGGGGCCTTTGAATTACTCGATCATGGGACTTTGTTATACTCGACCAGGGGATTTTGTTATACTCGACCAGGGGGCTTTTTAATACTCGATGAGGGAGCTTTGTTCTACTCGATCAGAGGGCTTTGTTATACTTGATCAGGAACTTTGTTATACTCGACCAGGGGGCATTTTTATACTCGATGAGGGGGCATTGTTATACTCTATGAGGGGACTTTGTTATACTCGATCTGGGGACTTTGTTATACTCGATCAGGGGACTTTGTATATACTCGACTAGGGACATTGTTATATTCGATCAGGTGTCTTTCTTATACTCGATCAGGGGGTTTTGTTATACTCGATGACGGGACTTTGTTATACTCGATCAGGGGACTTTGTTATACTCGATCAGAGGACTTTGTTATACTCGACCAGGGGAGTTTGTTATACTCGACCAGGGGACTTTGTTATACTCAATTAGGGTCTTTTGTTATACTCGATCAGGGGAATTAGTTATGCTCGATTAGGGGACTTTGTTATACTCGACCAGGGGACATTGTTATACTCGACCAGGGGACTTTGTTATACTCGATCAGGGGATTTTGTTATACTCGATCTTGGGACTTTGTTATACGGCATTAGGGTCCTTTGTTATATCGATTAGGGCACTTAGTTATACTCGATCAGGGGACTTTGTTATACTCGATCAGGGGGCTTTGTTATACTCACCCAGGGGGCTTTTTAATACTCGATCAGGGGGTTTTGTTAAACTCGATGAGAGAAATATTTTATACTCGATCAGTGGGTTTTGTTAAACTCTTTCAGGGGTGTTTGTTTTACTCGATCAGGGGACTTTGTTATACTCGATTAGGGGACTTTGTTATACTCGATCAGGGGATTTTGTTATACTCGACCAGGGGCCCTTGATATACTCGATAAGGGGCTTGTGTTATATTCGATCATGGGACTTTGTTATACTCGACCAGGGGACTTTGTTATACTCGACCAGGGGCCTTATTTATCCTCGATCAGGGGGTTTTGTTAAACTCGATGAGGGGGTTTTGTTATACTCGATCAGGGGACTTTGTTATACTCGGCCAGGGGACTTTGTTTTACTCGACCAGGGGACTTTGTTATACTCGATCAGGGGACTTTTTTATACTCGATCATGTGCTTTGGTATACTCGATCAGGGGGCTTTGTTATACTCGATCAGGGGACATTGTTATTCTCGATAAGGTGACTTTGTTGTACTCGATCAGCGGAGTTTGTTATACTCGATCAGGGGACTTTAGTACACTCGATCAGGGGACTTTGTTATACTCGATCAGGGGCCTTTGTTATACTCGATAATGAGACTTTGTTTTACTGGATCAGAGGACTTTGTTATACTCGATCAGGGGCTTTATTGTACTCGATAAGGGGACTTTGTTAAACTCGATCAGGGGACTTTGTTATTCTCGATCAGGGGCCTTTGTTATACTCGATAATGAGACTTTGTTTTACTCGATCAGAGGACTTTGTTATACTCGATCAGGGGCTTTATTGTACTCGATAAGGGGACTTTGTTAAACTCGATCAGGAGACTTTGTTATTCTCGATCAGGGCACTTTGTTATACTCGATCAGGTTACTTTGTTATACTCGATCAGAGGACTTTGTTATACTCGATCAGGAGACTTTGTTATACGCAATCTTGGGACTTTGTTATACGCCATTAGGGTCCTTTGTTATACTCGATCAGGGGACTTATACTTAGTTATACTCGATCAGGGGACTCGATCCTTTGTTATACTCGATCATGGGACTTTATTTTACTCGACCAGGGGACATTGTTATACTCGTCCAGGGGGCTTTTTTATACTCGATCAGAGGACTTTGTTATACTCGATCAGGAGACTTTGTTATACGCAATCTTGGGACTTTGTTATACGCTATTAGGGTCCTTTGTTATACTCGATCAGGGGACTTAGTTATACTCGATCAGGGGGCTTTGTTATACTCGATCAGGGGACTTTTTTATACTCGACCAGGGGACTTTGTTATACACGACCAGGGGATTTTGTTATACTCGATCAGGGGACTTTGTTATACTCGATCAGGGGACTTTTTTATACTCGATCATGGGCTTTGGTATACTCGATCAGGGGGCTTTGTTATACTCGATCAGGGGACTTTGTTATTCTCGATAAGGTGATTTTGTTGTACTCGATCTGCGGAGTTTGTTATACTCGACTAGGGGGGCTTTTTTATACTCGATGAGGGGGTTTGTTATACTCGATCAGGGGACTTTGTTATACTCGATCTGGGGACTTTGTTATACTCGATCTGGGGACTTTGTATATACTCGACTAGGGACATTGTTATATTCATATACTCGATCAGGGGGCTTTGTTATACTCGATGACGGGACATTGATATGTTCGATCAGGGTCCTTTGTTATACTCGATCAGGGCAGTTAGATATACTCGATCAGGGGACTTTGTTATACTCGATCAGGGGGCTTTGTTATATTCGATCAGGGGACTTTGTTATACTCGACCAGGGGTGCTTGTTTTACTCGATCAGGGGACTTTGTTATACTCGATCAGGGGACTTTGTTATACTCGATCAGGGGATTTTGTTATACTCGATCAGGGGACTTTGTTATACTCGATCAGGGGACTTTGTTATACTCAACCAGGGGTGTTTGTTTTACTCGACTCGTGACTTTGTTATATTCGGTCAGGTGCCTTTCTTATACTCGATTAGTGGACTTTGTTATACTCGATCAGGGGACTTTGTTATTCTCGATCAGGGCACTTTGTTATACTCGATCAGGGGAATTTGTTATACGCGAACTTGGGACTTTGTTATACGATATTAGGGTCCTTTGTTATACTCGATCAGGGGAATTAGTTATACTCGATCTGGGGACTTTGTTATACTCGATCATGCGACTTTATTATACTCGACCAGGGGACTTTGTTATACTCGATCAGGGGACTTTGTTATACTCGATCTGGGGATTTTGTATATACTCGACTAGGGACAGTGTTATATTCGATCAGGTGCCTTTCTTATACTCGATTAGGGGGCTTTTTTATACTCGATGACGGGTTCTTTGTTATGTTCGATCAGGGGACTTTGTTATACTCGATCAGAGGACTTTGTTATACTCAATCTTGGGACTTTGTTATACTCCATTAGGGTCCTTTGTTGTACTCGATCAGGGGACTTAGTTATGCTCGATTAGGGCACTTATTTATACTCGATCAGGGGACTTTGTTGCACTCGATCAGGGGTTTTTGTTATACTCGACCAGGGGCTTTTGTTATACTCGATAAGGGGCCTTTTTTATACTCGATTATGGGACTTTGTTATACTCGACCAGGGGACTTTGTTATACTCGACCAGGGGGCTTTTTTATACTCGATCAGGTTTTTTTTTTAAACTCGATGAGGGGGCTTTGTTATACTCGACCAGGGGCCTTTGTTATACTCGATAAGGGGCCTTTGTTATACTTGATCATGGGACTATGTTATACTCGACCAAAGGACTTTGTTATACTCGAAGAGGGGGCTTCTGTATACTCGATCAGGGGGTTTTGTTAAACTCGATCAAGGGTGTTTGTTTTACCGGATCAGGGGACTTTGTTATACTCGATCAGGGGACTTTGTTATACTCGATAAGGGGCCTTTGTTATACTCGATCATGGGACTTTGTTATACTCGACGAGGGGAGTTGTTATACTCGACCAGGGGGCTTTTTATACTCGATCAGGGGGTTTTGTTAAACTCGATGAGGGGGCTTTGTTATACTCGAACAGGGACTTTGTTTTACTCGGCCAGGGAACTTTGTTTTACTCGACCAGGGGACTTTGTTATTCTCGATCAGGGGGCTTTGTTATACTTGATCAGCGGACTTTGTTATACTCGTTCAGGGGACTTTGTTATAACCGATCAGGTGACTTTGTTGTAATCGATCAGCGGACTTTGTTATACTCGATCTGGGGGCTTTGTTATACTCGATCATGGGACTTTGTTATACTCGATCAGGGGACTTTATTATACTCGATCTGGGGACTTTGTTATACGGCATTAGGGTCCTTTGTTGTATCGATTAGGGCACTTAGTTATACTCGATCAGGGGACTTTGTTATACTCGATCAGGGGGCTTTGTTATACTCGACCAGGGGGCTTTTTCATACTCGATCAGGGTTTTTTGTTATACTCGACCAGGGGCCTTTGTTATATTCGATAAGGGGCCTTTGTTATACTCGATTATGGGACTTTGTTATACTCGACCAAAGACTTTGTTATACTCGACCAGGGGGCTTTTTCATACTCGATCAGGGGGTTTTGTTAAACTCGATCAGGGGTGTTTGTTTTACTCGAACAGGGGACTTTGTTATATTCGATAAGGGGCCTTTATTATACTCGATTATGGGACTTTGTTATACTCGACCAAAGGACTTTGTTATACGCGACCAGGGGCCTTTGTTGTACTCGATAAGGGGCCTGTGTTATACTCGATCATTGGACTTTGTTATACTCGACCAGGGGCCTTATTTATACTCGACCAGGGGCCTTATTTATACTCGATCAGGGGGTTTTGTTAAACTCGATGAGGGGGCTTTGTTATACTCGATCAGGGGACTTTGTTATACTCGGCCAGGGGACTTTGTTTTACTCGACCAGGGGACTTTAGTATACTCGATCAGGGGACTTTGTTATACTCGATCAGGGGACTTTGTTATACTCGATCATGGGACTTTATTATACTCGACTAGAGGACTTTTTTATACTCGATGATGGGGTCTTTGTTATACTCGATCAAAGGACTTTGTTATACTCGATCAGGGTATTTTGTTATACTCGATCAGGGGACTTTGTTGTACTCGATCAGGAGACTTTGTTATACGGGATCTTGGGACTTTGTTATACGCCATTAGGGTCCTTTGTTATACTCGATCAGGGGACTTAGTTATACTCGATCATCTTTATTATACTCGACCAGGGGACTTTGTTATACTCGATCAGGGGACTTTGTTATACTCGATACTCGGGGACTTTGTATATACTCGACTAGGGACAGTGTTATATTCGATCAGGGGACTTTGTTATTCTCGATCAGGGCACCTTGTTATACTCGATCAGAGTTCTTTGTTATACTCGATGAGGGGACTTTGTTATAGGGGACTTTGTTATACGCGACTTGGGACTTTGTTATACTCGATCAGGGTCCTTTGTTATACTCGATCAGGGGACTTTGTTATACTCGATCAGGGGCCTTTGTTATACTCGATCATGGGACTTTATTATACTCGACTAGAGGACTTTTTTATACTCGATGATGGGGCTTTGTTATACTCGATCAAAGGACTTTGTTGTACTCGATGAGAGACTTTGTTATACTCGAGCAGGGGGCTTTTTTATACTCGATGATGGGGCTTCGTTATACTCGATCAAAGGGCTTTGTTGTACTCGATCAGAGACTTTGTTATACTCGAGCAGGGGGCTTTTTTATACTCGATGAGGGGGCTTTGTTATACTCGATCAGGGGACTTTGTTATACTCGATCAGGGGTGTTTGTCTTACTCGATCAGGGGACTTTTTATACTCGATCAGGGGACTTTGTTATACTCGATCAGGAGATTTTGTTATACTCGACCAGGGGCCTTTATTATACTCGATAAGGGGCCTTTGTTATCCTCGATCATAGGACTTTGTTATACAAGACCAGGGGACTTTGTTATACTCGACCAGGGGGCTTTTTTATACTCGATCAGGGGGTTTTGTTAAACCCGATCAGGGGGCTTTCTTTTACTCAATCAGGGACTTTGTTATAGACGACCAGGGGACTTTGTTATACTCGTTCAGGGGACTTTGTTATACTCGTTCAGGGGACTTTGTTACAACCGATCTGGTGACTTTGTTGTAATCGATCAGCTGACATTGTTATACTCGATCTGGGGGCATTGTTATACTCGATCTTGGGACTTTGTTATACTCGATCAGGGGACTTTATTATACTCAATCAGGGGACATTGTTATTTTCGACAAGTGGCCTTTGTTATACTCGATTCGGGGCCTTTGAAATACTCGATCTTGGGACTTTGTTATACTCGACCAGGGGATTTTGTTATACTCGACCAGGGGGCTTTTTTATACTCGATGAGGGGGCTTTGTTCTACTCGATCAGGGGGATTTTGTTATACTCGATGAGGGGGACTTTGTTATACTCGATCAGGGGGTTTTGTTAAACTCGATGAGGGGGCTTTGTTATACTCGGCCAGGGGACTTTGTTTTACTCGACCAGGGGACTTTAGTATACTCGATAATGGGACTTTGTTATACTCGATCAGGGACTTTGTTACACTCGATCAGGGGCTTTATTGTACTCGATAAGGGGACTTTGTTAAACTCGATCAGGGGACTTTGTTATACGCGATCTTGGGACTTTGTTATACGCCATTAGGGTCCTTTGTTATACTCGATCAGGGGACTTAGTTATACTCGATCTGGGGACTTTGTTATACTCGATCATGCGACTTTATTATACTGGACCAGGGGACTTTGTTATACTCGAAGAGGGGGCTTCTTTATACTCGATCAGGGGGTTTTGTTAAACTCGATCAAGGGTGTTTGTTTTACTCGATCAGGGGACTTTGTTATACTCGATCAGGGGACTTTGTTATACTCGATGAGGGGCCTTTGTTATACTCGATCATGGGACTTTGTTATACTCGACCAGGGGAGTTGTTATACTCGGCCAGGGGGCTTTAGTATACTCGATCAGGGGGTTTTGTTAAACTCGATGAGGGGGGCTTGGTTATACCTCGAACAGGGACTTGTTTTAATTTCGCCAGGGACTTTGTTTACTCGACCAGGACTTTAATTCTCGATCAGGGGTTTTGTTGCTATACCTCGAACAATCCGGGATTCCCTTTGTTATACTCGACAAAGGCTTTGTTATACTCTCGATCTTGTGGACTTGTTATACTCGATCAGGGACTTTTAGTATACCTCGATCAGGGACTTTTGTTATTTTCGACCAGGGGCCTTTTGTTATAATTAGATTCGGGGCCTTGTTATACCTCATCATGGGACTTTGTTATACCTCTAATTGTGGACCTTTGTTATAATTTGACCAGGGGCTTTTTATACCGAATAGGGGTTTTGTTAAACTCGATGATGGGGCTTTGTTATACTCGATCAGGGGACTTTGTTATACTCGGCCAGGGGACTGTGTTATACTCGACCAGGGGGCTTTTTATACTCGATGAGGGGGCTTTGATATATTCGATCAGAAAACTTTGTTAAGCTCGATCAGGGGGCTTTCTTATACTCAATCAGGGGACTTTGTTATGGACGACCAGGGGACTTTGTTATACTCGATCTTGGGACTTTGTTATACTCGACCAGGGGACTTTGTTATACTCGATCAGAGGACTTTGTTATACTCGACCAGGGGAGTTTGTTATACTCGACCAGGGGACTTTGTTATACTCCATTAGGGTCCTTTGTTATACTCGATCGAGGGACTTTGTTATACTCGATCTTGGGACTTTGTTATAGGGCATTAGGGTCCTTTGTTATATCGATTAGGGCACTTAGTTATTCTCGATCAGGTCACTTTGTTATACTCGATCAGGGGGCTTTGTTATACTCGACCAGGGGGCTTTTTCATACTCGATCAGGGGGTTATGTTAAACTCGATGAGAGGAATTTGTTATACTCGACCAGGGGATTTTGTAATACTCGACCAGGGGCCTTTGTTATATTCGATAAGGGGCCTTTGTTATACTCGATTATGGGACTTTGTTATACTCGACCAAAAGACTTTGTTATACTCGACCAGGGGGCTTTTTTATACTCGATCAGGGGGTTTTGTTAAACTCGATCAGTGGTGTTTGTTTTACTCGATCAGGGGACTTTGTTATACTCGATCAAGGGACTTTGTTATACTCGATCAGGGGATTTTGTTATACTCGACCAGGGGCCTTTGTTATATTCGATAAGGAGCCTTTGTTATACTCGATTATGGGACTTTGTTATACTCGACCAAAGCACTTTGTTATACTCGACCAGGGGCCTTTGTTATACTCGATAAGGGGCCTGTGTTATACTCGTTCATGGGACTTTGTTATACCCGACCAGGGGACTTTGTTATACTCGACCAGGGGCATTATTTATACTCGATCAGGGGGTTTTGTTAAACTCGATGAGGGGGCTTTGTTATACTCGGCCAGGGGACTTTGTTTTACTCGACCAGGGGACTTTAGTATACTCGATCAGGGGACTTTGTTATACTCGATCAGGGGACTTTGTTATACTCGATCATGGGACTTTATTATACTCGACTAGAGGACTTTTTTATACTCGATGATGGGGTCTTTGTTATACTCGATCAAAGGACTTTGTTATACTCGATCAGGGTATTTTGTTATACTCGATCAGGGGACTTTGTTGTACTCGATCAGGAGACTTTGTTATACGGGATCTTGGGACTTTGTTATACGCCATTAGGGTCCTTTGTTATACTCGATCAGGGGACTTAGTTATACTCGATCTGGGGACTTTGTTATACTCGATCATGCGACTTTATTATACTCGACCAGGGGACTTTGTTATACTCGATCAGGGGACTTTGTTATACTCGATCTGGTGACTTTGTATATACTCGACTAGGGACAGTGTTATATTCGATCAGGTGCCTTTCTTATACTCGATCAGGGGGCTTTTTTATACTCGATGACGGGTTCTTTGTTATGTTCGATCAGGGGACTTTGTTATACTCGATCAGAGGACTTTGTTATACTCAATCTTGAGACTTTGTTATACTCCATTAGGGTCCTTTGTTATACTCGATCAGGGGGACTTAGTTATGCTCGATTAGGGCACTTATTTATACTCGATCATTGGACTTTGTTATTCTCGATCAGGGGATTTTTTTATACTCGACCAGGGGCTTTTGTTATACTCGATAAGGGGCCTTTGTTATACTCTATTATGGGACTTTGTTATACTCGACCAGGGGACTTTGTTATACTCGACCAGGGGGCTTTTTATACTCGACCAGGGGGCTTTGTTATACTCGATTCGGGGCCTTTGAAATACTCGATCTTGGGACTTTGTTAAACTCGACCAGGGGATTTTGTTATACTCGACCAGGGGGCTTTTTTATATTCGATGAGGGGCTTTGTTCTCCTCGATCAGAGGGCTTTGTTATACTTGATCAGGGACTTTGTTATACGCGACCACGGGGCTTTTTTATACTCGATGAGGGGGGATTGTTATACTCGATGAGGGGACTTTGTTATACTCGATCTGGGGACTTTGTTAGACTCGATCAGGGGTCTTTGTATATACTCGACTAGTAACATTGTTATATTCGATCAGGTGCCTTTCTTAAACTTGATCAGGGGGCTTTGTTATACTCGATGACGGGACTTTGTTATACTCGATCAGGGGACTTTGTTATACTCGATCAGAGGACTTTGTTATACTCGACCAGGGGAGTTTGTTATATTCGACCAGGGGACTTTGTTATACTCCATTAGGGTCCTTTGTTATACTCGATCAAGGGACTTTGTTATACTCGATCTTGGGACTTTATTATAGGGCATTAGGGTCCTTTGTTATATCGATTATGGCACTTAGTTATTCTCGATCAGGTGACTTTGTTATACTCGATCAGGGGGCTTTGTTATACGTTATATTCGATGAGGACTTGTTATACCCGACCATGGACTTTGTTATACCTGGATCAGCTCAGTTATACCTTTCGATCAGTTTTGTTATACCCGATCAGGGACTTTGTTATACGCTTTTATCAGGTGATCTTTGTTATACTCTCATGAGGGGCTTTGTTATACTCGAGGAGGGACTTTGTTATACTCGGATCAGGGAGTTAGTTATACTCTTGATCAGAACTTTGGTTTTACCTGATCAGGACTTTGTTTTACCCGGATCAGGGCCTTTTGTTATACTTTTGATCAGGTGCCTTTTGTTATACTCTCGATCAGGCGCCTTTGTTATACTTGACCAGGGTTCTTTGTTATACTTTGATCAGGGTCTTTTATATACTCGATCAGGGGCCTTTGTTATACTCGATCAGGGGCCTTTGTTATACGCGTTCAGGCACCTTTGTTATACTCGATCAGGGGACTTTGTTATATTCGATGAGGGGACTTTGTTATACTCGATCATGGGACTTTGTTATACTCGATGAGAGGCCTTTGTTATACTCGATGAGGGGACTCTGTTATACTCGATCAAGGGACTCTGTAATACTCTATCAGGGGACTTTGTTATACTCGACCAGGGGTCTTTGTTATACTTGATCAGAGGCTTTTGTTATACTTGATGAGGGGGCTTTGTTATACTCGATCAGGGCACTTTGTTATTCTCGATCAGGGGGACTTTTTTATACACGATCAGGGGGCTTTGTTATACTCGATCAGGGAATTTTGTTATACTCGATCAGGGGCCTTTGTTATACACGTTCAGGCGCCTTTGTTATATTCGATCAGGGGCCTTTGTTATACTCGACCAGGGGCCTTTGATATACTCGATCAGAGGCTTTTGTTAAACTCGATCAGGGGCCTTTATTATACTCAATCAGGGGACTTTGTTATACTCGATCAGGGGACTTTGTTATACTCGTTTAGGGGGCTTTGTTTTACTCGATCAAGATACTTTGTTATACTCGATGAGAGGCCTTTGTTATAATCGTTCAGGGGACTTTGTTATACTCGATCAGGGGACTTTGTTATACTCGATCAGGGGACTTTGTTATACTCGATCAGGGGACTTTGTTATATTCGATGAGGGGACTTTGTCATACTCTATCATGGGACTTTGTTATACTTGATGAGGGGCCTTTGTTATACTCGATGAGGGGACTCTGTTATACTCGATCTGGGGACTCTGTAATACTCAATCAGGGGACGTTGTTATATTCGATCAGCGGCCTTTGTTATACTCTTTTAGAGGCCTTTGTTATACTCTTTTAGAGGCCTTTGTTATACTCGTACAGGGGCCTTTGTTAAACTCGATCAAAGGCCTTTGTTATTCTCGATTAGAGGACTTTGTTAATCTCGATGAGGAGACTTTGTTATACTCGATCAGGGGAGTTAGTTATACTCGATCAGGGGACTTCGTTTCATTCGATCAGGGGACTTTGTTATACTCGATGAGGGGCCTTTGTTAAACTCGATCAGGAGCCTTTGTTATACTCAATCAAGGGACTTTGTTAAACTCTATCAGGGGCCTTTGTTATACTCAATCAGGGGACTTTGTTATACTCGATCAGGGGACTTTGTTATATTCGATAAGGGGACTTTGTTATACTGGATCATGGGACTTTGTTATACTCGATGAGGGGACTCTGTTATACTCGATCTGGGGACTTTGTTTTATTCAATCAGGGGGCTTTGTTATACTCGATCAGGGGACTTTGTTATACTCGATCAGGGGCCTTTGTTATAC
>NW_024728937.1:0-6062 GCF_018991925.1 Homarus americanus | reverse complement strand
TGACCGGAGTGGAGTGGACGGGCACCCTTTCAGTGCAATGAACCGGGGTGTGAGGGCCGGTCACTCCTTCAGTGCCATGGCCTGGGGTGTGAGGGCCGGGCACCCCTTCAGGCCCATGACCAGGGGTGTGAGGGCCGGGCACTTGTTTAGGTCTATGACCACGGGTGTGAGGACCGGGCACACCTTCAGTGCCATGGCCAGGGGTGTGACGGCCGGGCACCGCTTCAGTGCCATGAAATGAGGTGTGAGGGCCGTGAACCCTTTCACATGACACGGGGTGTGAGGGCCGGGCACCTTTTCAGTGCCATGAATCGGGGTGTGATGTCCGGGCACCCCTTCTGCTCCATGACCCGGTATGTGAGGGCCGGCCACCCCTCCAGCACCATTGCCCAGGGTGTGAGGACCGGGCACCCCTCCAGCACCATGGCCCGGGGTGTGACGGCCGGGTACCGCTTCAGTGCCATGACCCGGGGTGTGAGGGCCGGGCACCCCTTCAGTGCCATGAGTCGGGGTGTAGGGCCGGGCACCACTTTAGGTACATGACCAGGGGTGTGAGGGCCGGGCAAACCTTCAGTGCCATGGCCACGGGTGTGAGGGCCCGGCACCTCATCAGTGCCATAACCCGGGATGTGAGGGCCAGGTACCCCTTTAGTGACATGACCCGGAGTGTGAGGGCCTGGCACCCCTTCAATGACATGACCTGGGGTGTGTGGGCCGGGCCCCCTTTCAGTGCCATGAACCGGGATGTGAGGGCCAGGCACCCGTTTAGGTCTATAACCAGGGGTGTGAGGGCCGGGCACACCTTCAGTACCATGGCCAGGGGTGCTTGAACGACCGGGCACGCTTCAGTGCCATGACCCGGGGGTGTGAGCCAGGCACTGCCCAGAGTGCCATGAATCAGGGTGTGATGGCAGGGCACCCTTCAGCTCAAGCCCCTGGTGTGAGCGGCAGGCCGCTAACCCCATGGCCTGGGGTGTGAGGGCCGGGCACCCCTTAGGGTCCATGACCCGGGGTATGTGGGCCATGCACCGCTTCAGTGACATGACCCGGGGTGTGAGGGCCGGACACCCCTTCAGTGCCATGAATCGAGGTGTGAGGGCCGGCCTCGATTTCAGTGCCATGAATTGGGGGGTGAGGGCCGGGCACCCCTTCAGCACCATGATCTGGGGTATGAGGGTCGAGCAGCCCTTCAGTGCTATGACCCGGGTTGTGACGGCCGGGAACCGTTTCAACTCCATGACCTGGGGTGTGAGGGCCGGGCACCCGTTTAGGTCTATGACCAGGGGTGTGAGGGCCGGGAACTCCTTGAGTGACATGACCCGGGGTGTGAGGGGCGGGCACCCCTTCAGTGACATGACAAGGGGCGTCAGGGCCGGGTACCCCGTCAGTGCCATGAGCCGGGTTGTGAGGGCCGGGCACTCCTTCAGTGCCATGAAACGGGGTGTGAGCGCCGGGCGCCCCTACAGAGCTATGAACCGGGGTGTGAGGGCCGGGCACCCCTTCACATGACACGGGGTGTGAGGGCCCGGCACCCTTTGAGTGCCTTGAATCGGGGTGTGATGGCCGGGCATCCCTTCAGCTCCATGACCCGTGGTGTGAGCGCCGGGAACCGCTTCAACCCCATGGCCTGGGGTGTAAGGGCCGGGCACCCCTTTAGGTCCATGACCCGGGGTATGAGGGCCGTTCACCGCTTCAGTGACATGACCCGGGGTGTGAGGGCCAGGCACCCCTTTAGTGACATGTCCCGGGGTGTGAGGGCCGGGCACCCTTTCAGTGCCATAAACGGGGTATGAGGGCCGGGCACCCCTTCAATGACATGACCCGGAGTGAGTGGACCGGGCACCCTTTCAGTGCCATGAACCGGGGTGTGAGGGCCGGTCACTCCTTCAGTGCCATGAACCGGCGTGTGAGGGCCGGGCACCCCTTCAATGACATGACCCGGAGTGGGTGGACCGGGCACCCTTTCAGTGCAATGAACCGGGGTGTGAGGGCCGGTCACTCCTTCAGTGCCATGGCCTGGGGTGTGAGGGCCGGGCACCCCTTCAGGCCCATGACCAGGGGTGTGAGGGCCGAGCACTCGTTTAGGTCTATGACCACGGGTGTGAGGACCGGGCACACCTTCAGTGCCATGGCCAGGGGTGTGACGGCCGGGCACCGCTTCAGTGCCATGAAACGAGGTGTGAGGGCCGTGAACCCTTTCACATGACACGGGGTGTGAGGGCCGGGCACCTTTTCAGTGCCATGAATCGGGGTGTGATGTCCGGGCACCCCTTCTGCTCCATGACCCGGTATGTGAGGGCCGGCCACCCCTCCAGCACCATTGCCCAAGGTGTGAGGACCGGGCACCCCTCCAGCACCATGGCCCGGGGTGTGACGGCCGGGCACCGCTTCAGTGCCATGACCCGGGGTGTGAGGGCCGGGCACCCCTTCAGTGCCATGAGTCGGGGTGTAGGGCCGGGCACCACTTTATGTACATGACCCGGGGTGTGAGGGCCGTGCAAACCTTCAGTGCCATGGCCATGGCTGTGAGGGCCGGGCACCTCATCAGAGCCATGACCCGGGATGTGAGGGCCGGGTACCCATTTAGTGCCATTTAATGGGGTGTGAGGGCCGGGCACCCCTACAGAGCTATGAACCGGGGTGTGTGGGCCGGGCACCCCTTCACATGACACGGGGTGTGAGGGCCGGGCACCCCTTCAGTGCCATGACCTGGGGTGTGAGGGCCGGGCTCGATTTCAGTGCCATGAATCGGGGTGTGAGGGCCGGGCACCCCTCCAGCACCATGACCCGGGGTATGAGGGCCAGGCACCCCTTCAGTGCTATCAGCCGGGAGGTGAGGGCCGGGCACCCTTTCAGTGACATGACCCAGGGTGTGAGGGCCGGGCACCACTTCAATGACATGACACTGAGTGTGTGGGCCGGGCACCCTTTCAGTGTCATGACCCGGGGTGTGAGGGCCGGTCACTCCTTCAGTGCCATGACCCGGGGTGTGAGGGCTGGGCACCCCTTCGGCCCCATGACCTTGGGTGTGAGGGCCGGGAACCCCTTCAGCTCCATGACCCGTGGTGTGAGGGCCGTGCACACCTTCAGTGCCATGGCCAGGGGTGTGACGGCCGGGCACCGCATCAGTGCCATGACCCGGGGTGTGAGGGCCGGGCACCCTTCAGTGACATGACCCGGAGGCGTCAGGCAGGGACCCCTTCCAGTGCCATGAGCCGGGGGTGTGAGGGCCAAGCACCCCTAAAAGGCGAAACGGGGTGTGAGGCTGGGCACCTTAAGAGCTATGAACCGTGGTGTGAGGGCCGCACTCTGCATGACACGGTGAGAGGGCCGGCACCCCTAGTGCCATGAAACGGGGTGTGAGGGCCGGGCACCCCTACAGAGCTATGAACCGGGGTGTGAGGGCCGCGCACCCCTTCACATGACACTGGTGTGAGGGACGGGCACCCTTTCAGTGTCATGAATCGGGATGTGATGGCCGGGGAGCCCTTCAGCTCCATGACCCGTGGTGTGAGGACCGGGAACCGCTTCAACCCCATGACCCGGGTAGTGAGGGCCGGGCACCCCTTTAGGTCCATGACCCGGGGTGTGAGGGCCGTGCACCCCTTCAGTGACATGACCCGGGGTGTGAGTGCCGGGCACTATTTCAGTGCCATGAAATTGGGTGTGAAGGCCGGGCAACCCTACAGTGCTGTGAACCGGGGTGTGAGGGCCGGGCACCTCTTCAGTGCCATGAATCAGGGTGTGAGGGCCGTGCACCCCTTCAGCACCATGACCCTGGGTGTGAAGGCCGGGCTCGATTTAAGTGCCATGAATCGGGTGAGGGCCGGGCACCACTTTAGGCAAGCGACCTGGGAGTGAGGGCCGGGCAAAACCTTCTTCAGTGCTATGGCCACGGGTGTGGAGGCACCCCTCCAGCACCATGACCTGGGGTATGAGGGCCGAGCACCCCTTCAGTGCTATGACCCGGGGTGTGAGGGCCGGGCACATTTTCACTGACATGTCCCGGGGTGTGAGGGCCGGGCACCCCTTCAATGACATGACCCGGGGTGTGTGGGCCGGGCACCCTTTCAGTGCGCAGGACCTGGGGTGTGAGGGCTGGTCACCTTCAGTGCCATGACCCGGGGTGTGAGTGCCAGGCACCCTTCAGTACCATGACCCGGGGTGTGAGGGCCGGGCACTCGTTTAGGTCTATGACCAGGGGTGTGAGGGCCGGGCACTCGTTTAGGTTTATGACAACGGGTGTGAGGGCCGGGCACATTTTCACTGACATGACCCGGGGTGTGAGGGGCGGGCACCCCTTCAATGACATGACCCGAGGTGTGTGGGCGGGGCACCTTTTCAGTGCTATGACCCGGGGTGTGAGGGCCGGTCACTCCTTCAGTGCCATGGCCAGGGTTGTGACGGCCGGGCACCGCTTCAGTGCCATGACCCGGGGTGTGAGGGCCGAGCACCCCTTCAGTGACATGAAACGAGGTGTGAGGGCCGGGCACCCCTACAGAGCTATGAACCGGGGTGTGAGGGCCGTGAACCCCTTCACATGACACGGGGTGTGAGGGCCTGGCACCTTTTCAGTGCCATGAACCAGGGTGTGAGGGCCGGCCACCCTTTCAGTGCCATGAATCGGGGTGTGATGTCCGGGCACCCCTTCTGCTCCATGACCCGGTATGTGAGGGCCGGGCACGCCTCCAGCACCATAGCCCAAGGTGTGAGGACCGGGCACCCCTGCCCACCACATGACCCGGGCAGGGGCTGGGTAAACCAGTGCTATGGCCACGGGTGTGAGGGCTGGCACCTCATCAGTGCCA
The DNA here is from genome assembly GCF_018991925.1 of Homarus americanus. Classification (NCBI taxonomy): domain Eukaryota; kingdom Metazoa; phylum Arthropoda; class Malacostraca; order Decapoda; family Nephropidae; genus Homarus; species Homarus americanus. The sequence continues at coordinate 1,254 of NW_024728937.1, read as the reverse complement.
TGACCTGGAATGTGGCCTGGCACCCTTTTAGTGACATGAACTGGAGTGTGAGGGTTGGCTCCCTTTTCAGCACCATGACCCCAGTGTGAGGGCTGGCACCCCTTCAGCACCATGACCTGGTGTGTGTGAGGGACGGGCACCCCTTCAGTTCCATGAACCGGGGTGTGAGGGCCGGGCACCCCTCCAGCACCATGGCCTGGGGTGTGAGGGTGTGAGGCCCGGGCACCGCTTTAGTGCCATGACCCGGGGTGTGAGGGCCGGGCACCCCTTCAGTGACATGAGCCGGGGTGTGAGGGCTGGGCACCCCTCTAGTGCCATGAAACGGGGTGTGAGGGCCGGGCACCCCTACAGAGCTATGAACCGGGGTGTGAGGGCCGCGCACCCCTTCACATGACACTGGTGTGAGGGACGGGCACCCTTTCAGTGTCATGAATCGGGATGTGATGGCCGGGGAGCCCTTCAGCTCCATGACCCGTGGTGGTGAGACCGGGAAACCGGGCTTGAACCCCATGACCAGGTAGTGAGGGCCGGGCACCCCTTTAGGTCCATGACCCGGGGTGTGAGGGCCGTGCACCCCTTCAGTGACATGACCCGGGGTGTGAGTGCCGGGCACTATTTCAGTGCCATGACATTGGGTGTGAAGAGCCGGGCAACCCTACAGTGCTGTGAACCGGGGTGTGAGGGCCGGGCACCCCTTCAGTGCCATGAATCAGGGTGTGAGGGCCGTGCACCCCTTCAGCACCATGACCCGCGGTGTGAGGGCCGGGCTCGATTTCAGTGCCATGAATCGGGGTTTGTGAGGGCCAGGCACCCCTCCAGCACCATGACCTGCGGTATGAGGGCCGAGCACCCCTTCAGTGCTATGACCCGGGGTGTGAGGGCCGGGCACATTTTCACTGACATGAACCGGGGTGTGAGGGCCGGGCACCCCTTCAAAGACATGACCCGGGGTGTGTGGGCCGGGCACCCTTTCAGTGCTATGACCTGGGGTGTGAGGGCCGGGCACCCCTTCAGTGCCATGAATCGGGGTGTGAGGGCCGGGCACCCCTTCAGCACCATGACCCGGGGTGTGAGGGCCGGGCTCGATTTCAGTGCCATGAATCGGGGTGTGAGGGCCGGACACCCCTCCAGCACCATGACCTGGGGTATGAGGCCCACGCACCCCTTCAGTGCTATGACCTGGGGCGTGAGGGCTGGGCTTATTTTCACTGACATGACCCGGGGTGTGAGGGCCGGGCACCCCGTCAATGACAT
>NW_024728936.1:0-17631 GCF_018991925.1 Homarus americanus | reverse complement strand
ACAGTATCAGCCTAGGATACAGTATCAGCCTAGGATACAGTATCAGGCTAGGATACAGTGTCAGGCTAGGATACAGTGTCAGCCTAGGATTCAGTATCAGGCTAGGATACAGTGTCAGGCTAGGACACAGTATCAGCCTAGGATACAGTATCAGCCTAGGATACAGTATCAGGCTAGGATACAGTTTCAGGCTAGGACACATTATCAGCCTAGGATACAGTATCAGCCTATGATACAGTATCAGGCTAGGATACAGTTTCAGCCTAGGATACAGTTTCAGCCTAGGATACAGTATCAGCCTAGGATACAGTATCAGGCTAGGACAGTGTCAGCCTAGATACAGTATCAGGCTAGGATACAGTATCAGCTTCCAGGAGGCAGACAGCCTAGGATACAGTATCAGCCTAGATACAGTATCAGTCCAGGATACAGCATCAGCCCAGGATACAAGTATCAGCCTAATAGATAAAAGTATCAGCCTAGGATACAGTATCAGCCTAGGATACAGTATCAACCTAGGATACAGTATCGGCCTAGGATACAGTATCAGCCTAGGATACAGTGTCAGCCTAGGATACAGTATCAGCATAGGATACAGCATCAGTCTAGGATACAGTATCAGCCTAAGATACAGTATCAGCCTAGGATACAGTATCAGCCTAGGATACAGTATCAGGCTAGGATGCAGTATCAGCCTAGGATACAGTATCAGCCTAGGATACAGTATCAGCCTAGGATACAGTGTCAGCCTAGGATACAGTGTCAGCCTAGGATACAGTATCAGCCTAGGATACAGTATCAGAATAGGATACAGTGTCAGCCTAGGATACAGTATCAGCCTAGGATACAGTATCAGCCTAGGATACAGTGTCACCCTAGGATACAGTGTCAGCCTAGGATACAGTATCAGCCTGGCCACAATACCAGGTAGGATACACTCGGTCAGGATACTGTGAGGATTAATGACTGTTGAATTATAATTGACTGGCAGACTAATTAGTGACATTTATATGCATGAGAGGACAAACTAATTATAGGCCTTCATGCAAGTCTCATATACCCGTGACAAATGGGCATGTGGCGTGCCAAGCAAATTACGTAAGATTAATAAGTGAAACTAAACCCGAGGCAGGATTTATCATATTTTGCTGAAGATTATCATCCAACATACTTAGTCCACATTAATGAACAGACAGATTAATAACGCTTGATGAACTTTGGTTTTAATTACATGCGTCACAGTCAAGTATAATGAATGTTTATTATTACTGCACCTCACCCAACACGTTCGTCGTGCAAGTATCATCTGGATATTAGGTTAGTGGAAAGTTCCTTGCTAGTTTGGACCAGCTCTTTGTCTCCGTCTCACACTGATTTTGTCTTCCTTCATAAGAGTTGAAATGTTCCTCTGACGTCCTTGGATATGTGAGCAGTGTGTGTTAGACCTCCACTAACACCTGCCGCCTTATTCTTCACCTGTGAGCTGTACCACATTATATTGATTCTGGATCGTCTATAATACTCTTAACGTAATGTAAAACTTGTCTTAGTTCACCTGTCAATATATATAATGGACAAAACTTCTGACATATATACAAATAAAACGTGAACATGAAACCTCTGATCATGAACGGCTAAAACTATGCTGCTGGAATTTTATTTATGTATTTATTTTTTATTTTTTATTTTATTTTTTATTTCATTTATTTATTTATTTATTTATGTATTTTTTTTTTTTATTTATTTTATTTTGACTTTTTTTATTTTTTTTTTGGGGGGGGGGGGGTTATAATGCAACTCATTTACAGTATAAGGTGTAAAAAAATACTAAATTATACAAACACATACTGTAAATAATGATGTAAATTCATTATCATCGGCTAAATGTAATATTACATAATATTACAAGGTGATCCATCTGATACATAATTAGTTAGTCTCACACAATTTTATCTTAGTTACAATTTATCAAACATACTGACATAACACAAAGTTCATAACTCTATTAATCTTAGCTTCGCTTCACTCTGCATTGTCTTATTACTCCAGGTTAGGCAGAAACGAGTAGGCGTAATTAGTCCACAATATTTCAGTACCGAGGGGTATGTCATCACTTAGGCTGTACTTACAAGTGCGGGTCAATGCATATCAGTATGGTGTTCCAAGAGAAAGCAGTATTGCGTAAATCGTCCCAGCACAAATTCTCGGACAGAAGGCTGGTCTTCACAGCATCACTAGAGAGGGCGATCTGTCTCATGGAGGGGCGGGCAGCCACCGCCACCAGTCTAAGGCAGTCCACTCAGCAGAACCAGGACTTGTCTGTAAACACTTCTACATCTGGCGAGGTCACAGGTCGAAAGATTTAATGGCATCACACGCCAGCACTGTAGCTGAAGCCAGCGGCGATAACAGTCAGTATACCATCACTGACGGCTGGTCACACTTAACTCGGAGCTGTTTGAGGACAGATTAAGTCAGCCAGCGAGGATTGATTTTGATTTTGATTTTGCCGCTTGCAGCGGCTACTTTATTGTGCACCCCACACTCATCCTGTGAGCGGTAGCGCAAAAGGATTACAGAGTAGGGTTTACAAAGGGTCATAATAATTAACCCCGGTTGTCAGGATATTATGGCACCGAAAGTTACACATTATTTCATTTACATTATTTGTTTAGTTCTATACATAAAGGGTAACTTATTCACAAATGCGTGAGAACAGGCGTGTGAGGCAGTATGTCTGGCCTCACACTTTATTATTCACATTTACGTGGGAGGTATTCAAGCACATTGCGTGTTTGGTTCTGTACATGAGAACTGATATAGTTACTGAGTGCAAGTGGATACAATCTTAATATGTCGGCTATCTTGCCAAGTAGAGATGAAGTGTTGGCTGTTTCACACACAATTGTGCTTGGACCTGTTCTAAAGGTTCTATCTTCACACAGTCGAGGACCTTGGAGTGGCATTTCAGAATTATTGGCCATGTCTTCATGGCCACACACTTCCCCATTTAGTTTGTTTACATCTGCTTGAGGAACATACTGCCAAGAGTACTTATATCCTAACCTTAATCTAGCAGTTTACAACATCTTGTAATCTAGTGATCTTGTTATTGCTCCGCCATGTTTCCTTGTTATCTCCATCATAGTAAACTATGGATCATTAATTGCCTGTTTTTTCTTGTCTACTTGCGTCAAACTCATCAATAAGTTCTTTCCTAATTACAGTTTTAAGGGTTCTTTTTGACAGACCCAAATTGTATTCAACGGTGTCTTTGTTAGACGCGAGTTTGGCGAGGGCATCAACTCTGTCATGTTTTATGAGGCCTATGTGAGAGGGGATCCGCAACAGTTTGACCCTGACACCCCGGTCAACAAGGCACGCATATTTGTGTCTGGCTTCAGAGACAAGATCGTGACAACCTGAGTCGAGGGTACCAAGGGCAAGTAGTGAGGATAGAGAGTCAGTGATGATGAGACTGTCAGTAACAGTGGTTTCAATGAATTTAATAGCTGTGAGTATGGCAACTAATTCAGTTTGTAGAGTGGATGCCCAGTTGTTAATTCTAACTCCTTTCTCAATTATATTACCGTCAGGTTGAGTCACAACAATAGCACTTCCAGCCCTCCCACAGGCGGTGTTTAGAGATCCATCAGTGTAGATGGTCTGTGTGATATTATCATCAGTCTGTAGAGTGTGTATGTGTTCAAGGGCTCTCAATTTGGCAGTGTGTTGGAGATAAATGCTTTGTATAATTAATTTTTTAGGCGGATACGTCGGTATTGTGATATCGAAGGGAACTGTCCGCCAGGGTGGCAGGAAGAGCTGTTGTGTCTCAACTTTGTACAGGTGGTCTAGTCCAAATATCTTCATATGTGTAGCTGTAGTTTGGATCCATTTAGACTCAGTAGTCCCATGGTTCATACATTCTAGCAATTTTAAGGAAACAATGTTATCAGGATCACCACGCAGAAGCCTCAGGGCTATCATGAGGTTGACTTCAATTATTCTATCTTTAACACTGGGTATACCTAGTTCTTTCCTCATATTAAGTACTTTAGTGCTCATGGGACATCCTTGGATAATTCTGAGGGCTTTATTTTGCATTTTCTCGAGCTTGTCAACGCCTTTCCCGTCACGAATGACCAGGGCTGGTGCGTGGTAATCTATCAGAGATCTTTATAGCCTAGGTACATTGTTTTAACAATTCTAATATTAGCACCATAGTGCGGGCTGTACCCCGCTACACTTCTAAGGTCTCAGTCTGTCAGTACATTGGCGGGTTAGCTGTTGTATGGCAGGTAGGGTACAAGGGACGGAAACACCAAGATATTTAAAAGAAGAAACATAGTCAATAGTGTTGTTACCTATCTTGAACTTGGCGGGGCCGCGTTTGCGGTTCCCAGCTTGTTTGTTGAACACCTTAGTTTTCTCAGTGGAGATAATAAGACCGAGGTGTTCACAGGCTGCGTATACATGGTTCAGGGTGGTTTGCATTTCACGATGAGTTTTAGTATGTATAAGAATATCATCAGCATAGCTGATTGAGATATTGCTGGGGTTGTCTGGTATTAAATTTAATAATGCATTCATAAGAACATTGAACAAAGTGGGGCTAAGTACTCCACCTTGAGGGGTACCAAGTTGCATATCTTTAACTTCACTTTTGTAACCCTGAAACAGTGCAGCAGCCCTTCTGTTGGTTAGGTAACCACTTATCCAGTGTAACAGCCTACCTCCTATATCCATTTTGGCTAGTTCGTACAATATCAGTTGCCTATTGGCAATATCAAATGCAGCTTTTAGGTCAAGAAATGTGGTGTATCTGTGCCTTTCATCACCATGCACAGTTAGGAATGTGGTGATGCAATTATGTACACCTTTACCATGGGTGAAGCCATTTATGTTAGGAGACATGTGTTCTCTGATTCTATATAAGAGTCTGCCAAGAACCATCCTCTCAAAGGTTTTACACAGGCAGCTGGTTAGTGATATGGGACGAAAGGCATCAGGCTGTCCTGGTTTCGGTATTGGTACAACAATACTGCTGGTCCATGATGTGGGTAGTTGGCCCTCGGCATGACTCATATTGTACAATACCAACAATGGATTGCCTGGCACGCGCCTTAGTAGTCTAATGATGTTGTAGGTGACTCCGTCCTCTCCAGGGGAAGTAGACCTACCCCTGGCGAGGGCGGCGTCAAGCTCCCACTCAGTATATGGAACATCACACTCATCGTGCTGTTTGCCCAGCATAAAGCTAATAAGATTACTTCTCTCTACAGACTTCGCATCAAGGAGTCCCCGAGTCCCAGCTGGTAACATGTCATAGCTCGACACATGAGCCCACTTTGTTATTAGCTCATTCGACTTTTGCAGAGGGTTTGGATGGGAGACGTGTCTTCTGTTTTTACCTCTGATTATGTTTATGTCTTTCCAGGCTTTGCTGAGGGATGTGTGTTGGTTCAGGCTGTTGACATATGTCTCCCATGCATTTTGTCTGAGTTCGTTTACACGTTCCCTGACAGCAGCAAGGGAAGCTTGATACAATTGTAACATTTGAGGTGTTCTACATTGTCTGTAACCCTTACCCACCCTCCTGACCGCGGGGAGGAGGGGCAGCAGCGGGTGAACACTTGTGGCGGCCGCTGAGGAATTTCATTATCACGTCTCCAGCATAAACACTGACAACTGACTGTGGCTTCTGGTGTATTACGGCCAGGTGGTGACCCTACACGGCCGTGCTGGTGACAGAAGGAGATATTATTAAGAAAGACATACGAAGTTCTGCTAATGTATTATGTTGTAATGGACCAAAGATCATCACACATAGGTACATAATATTCTCTCATGATCAGTGTTTCCTTCTCCAGCATCACTAAACCATAAACACTTAACCACATTCCGCCTCTTCTTTACAATTAACTCTCACATTATCTCTAGTTTCAGGTCAAGATCATTTTGGGGGTAAAAACTTGTGTACAGTTTTTGTTGTTAGGACCAATACCACTTTGGGTAATTATAAACTCTGGTTCACTAAATGCTTGTGTTGCCTCCTGCAGTGCTTTTTGGAATCTGACTTTGCCAGAGAAAAAAGTTCTCTTTTAGGAGGCTGGTTGATGTTTGTTTGTTTGTTGGGGCTGGGTAATGTGTGTATGTGCTTGTTTGTGTTAGAAAATGTGCAATTATCATATATAGTAAAAAAAATAGTAGAGGTACAGTGACCAAGTGGATACAACACTCGGTTGATGTCCTAATGATCGCTGGTTCGCATCTATTGTCACCTCGGTTTTCCCAGTTGTAAAATGAGCACTTACTTTTACAGTCGGGGAAGAGAAGGAAGTCGAGTGTAGTGCCAGTTACCATAGTGACTTATGTACTGAAGGCTAAGTACTGTATCCACGCTCACCTAACACACCGTCAAGGCTATGAGGCGTACTTTTATCTTCACGTGTAAACAGCAGTTCCTCACCTGTGTCTGGTTATGACGTATCTTACTCCCTCACCACTCGCCACACCCAGTCCACTCGCCACTCACTTGACACACCACTGATGTCACTTTCACGATGGGTATAAACGCACACACACAGACGGAATTACGGCAAGACGCAACTAACACCACTCACTTCACTCACCACACCACACATCACGCACTCAACACACCACACTCACCACCCTAATCTTACTACAAGGGTAACACGCACTTCCGCCGTTAATGACAAAACCAACACTACCATTAAGAGAGGATTATTCCCTTTAATTTGCAGTTAGAGCCCATTAGTGAGGGTCTTTAGGAAATTGTCTGTCCCCCCGCACGACCCAGCAGAGGACCTCAGTATTGTCTTCTTAAGCACTTGTCTTCAATCTATATTTTTGTTTAGAGTCTTCAGCTAGTGTCTTTTATCTTATCTATCCTTTAAGACTCAAAGTTCACATACCCAGGTCAGGACTCTATTAAACTTCGAACCTCTTCCTTCCGGGACAGTTACATCAAAGAATAGAGTAAAGGTCTCGAGAGATGACGTTTCTAAAAAAAATAATTAAAAGACACAAGGTTGAAAATATACCGAGATGATCTGAACCTTTATGATGAATCGATACGTTGGTGCAGAAGGTTGAGAGAGAGATGCTTTAGGATACATCACGTAGGAGACACATTAAATCAATAACTGGAGTTGTTTGGTGTCTGGGGGACGTATTAGTGGGGTAAGATAAATGACAGGATGATGTGATGGAACAATCGAAAAGGATCAAGTATGTTTGAAGAAAAGAAAATGAATCAGTTTCAAAATAGTCAAACACTGAGGAAAGAAGGATTTATTTTCTTCACTTAGTTGAGTCGAAGAGAGATGAGTTTATTACAGTATCTGACAAAGCTTGGAGTTTAAAGTTCAGACCATTGACAGACAGAGTGGTTAATGTCACTCAAGCCTCAAGTAGTCATGGTCGGTGATGCGGTTGGTTCAGTATTACCATAGAGCGAACTCTCCCTAATCGTCTTAACTACTCCCAAAGCTGATTCCACGTCCTCGATATACTATACTATACACACACACACACACACACACACACACACACACACCATCAACCATACCAAGACCATGGTTATGCACATCAACCTCTCCTCCGACATTGTCCCACCGCCTTCCATTACCCTAGGTCCGAACACACTCCAGGTTGTAGATTCCACGAAGCTCCTCGGCGTCACCATAGACAACAAACTAAATTGGAAACCACACGTCAGTGAAGTTGTCAAATCCTCCAGTTTCCGTCTCCACCTCCTCCGCCGACTCAAGTCCCTCGGAGTTCCCGCACACGAGCTCCTCAGTGTATACACAACATTCATATTTCCCAAGCTCACCTATGCCTCCCCCACCTGGTCTTCCTCCCTAAATGCCACACAACGTAAACACCTAGAAAAAGTGCAAAAGAGGGCATGCAAGATTATTCTCTCCCCTTCCTACTCCACATATCAAGAAGCGCTCAACACACTGACCCTTTCGACTCTCACTGACCATCACCACGGCCTCATCTGCAAATTTGGTAAGAAGCTTCTACACCATCCCCGACACCGGCCCCTCCTACCACCTGAGATCCCCTGTCCGAGAATTGCTGTTCGACACCACAACCGCATCCAGCCCATACGTGCACGAACTGATCGCTATAAGAACAGCCCAGTCCCAACCATTGTAAAAATTATCAATAACATGTAATAAATCAGTGTATTCACTCCCAGCAAACACTGCTCCCTACACTGTCACTATGTTGAAATGAACTGTAGTTTGAGCTGATCCCCATCTAAGTTACTATATGTCTTATTTGTGTCACTTATGTCACTTGTATATTATTTGTAATTCGCAACCCATTCCCCAAATATGTAACTGTATATTTTCAGCCTTCTGGCTGCCAAGCTCTTTCAATAAACCGTTAATTATTATTATTATTATTATTATTATTACACACACACACACACACACACACACACACACACACAATATTCCTCCATCTATTGTGTGGTGACTAAGTTTCCCTCATTGTCAGGCGGGGCCATTAACTATGTCCCCAGCATGTGTTAAGTAGCAAGGTGGTGGTGGTCATAGTGGTGCAGGTAGTGGTAGTAATGATAGTGGTGATAGTGGTTGTGATAATGGTGGTGTTGGTGGTGGTGGTGGTGGTAATAGTGGTGGTGTTGGTGGTGGTAATATTGGTGTTAGTGGTAATTGCGATGTTTGTGGTGGTAATAGTGGTGGTGGAGGTGGTAGTAATGGTAATTGAGCACTCGTCAAGACCTAATAAAACGCGGAGAATAACGTCCGTAGAATTATCGGTGACGCTTTCGCATTGTAACAGCTGGTTTGTTGCTTATCAAGTTTCCTCTTTTTCCTTTTCTACTTTTTATATTTCATCCTTCTTTTTTGCCTTTTTTACCAATTTCTTTTAGTTTATTTTTCTGCTTTTTTTTTTAAAGATTCAATGGATCGCCTTTTCGTCTATTTCGGATTTTGAAGACCAAACTAAACAAAATCAAGTCCATTAAAATTTTTGGTAAATTTAATCATTTATTTTTTGTTTTTGTAATCTGTTCTTCGCATTCATCAGATATTAAATATAAAATCGTCATTCACTATACATTACACTTCAGGTTTAGCGTCTACTAGTGAGGAAGGAAATCAATACCTTGGCAAACAACTAATTCCAAGAAAAACGACTGCAGCCTTGTCCGTGTGTGTGTGTGTGTGTGTGTGTGTGTGTGTGTGTGTAATCGATCCCTGTGTATCTTGCTGTAGTCTGGTACCTGTGGACATAATGAGTTACCTAGTCTGTTTTTTTCGTGTAATCCGGAATGTAATCTAAACTTAAGTGAACCTGCATCTCGTCTAATCTAAGTGTATTTCATTGTAGTAACCTTCTGGGTGTCGGTAATCCTGTGTGTCGTGTGAATTAATGGGCGGCGTAACTGGGTGTAGCGACCTCCTGGGTGTAGAGCCAACCTTGTCAAATGTGGCCATAATGCCTGAGGCGGAGTCGTACTGTATGTTTGTTGCTTACCCGCCGAGTCACTCCTCGACCCCCAGCGTGATAAAAGGCTCCAGGGAGATTTATTTGTTATGTATGGAAACAACGTAGATTTTGTGATAATTTCTGACAGTAGAAAAAATTAAGTGATTCAGTGTGAGAAGAAATGAAGAAAAATGATGAATATTTTTTTTTTAGATTAATTACATTCAATGTTGTTATTACCGGTCATATAAAGACTAAGATAGACTATATAATAATAATACAGGTAAATTTTTTTACATTTGAAACTAATTAAGGTGAATAAATTATTTGCTTCCGTGTATTCCTAAGCTTTATTAACAAACCTCTTTATTCGCGTACTCAAGATAGGTCCAAACAAGAGATAATAACTATACAAAAATTATGGAAGGGTAGGTTCAAGGTTGTTGAAAGGGGAATTATATACCTGTAACACCATTAATTATACTGCTGGTGACCGTGGTTGGTGGGATCAAATTATACCAGTATTTATGTTGCTTCTTGGTTGATATTCCTACACGTTAGTTGTCGACCGTGTAAATCTGGGGGTTTTATTTTGTCTCGGGTAAGTGAACGTATGAGAGGGACACACACACACCACTGAATGAACACTACTGGGGGAAAAATTAATGACTCGTATCCTCATTATCATCAAGTGCGTGCGTGAGTCAGGCAACACGATCTTTTCCTTAGTGGTACAGGGGTCATATATACAACTTATGTAACTGATGGCGAATTGTGATGGATGTTGCACAGAAACTCGGGTACCCTTCTGTGTTTGTTGATCGTTGTTTTAAAAGGGCTAAAAAATCCTTTCATTCCTCTCAAACCAGACAAGTTCCTACACTTAAGAATATTTTGACTCTGCCCTATCGTAATGAATTTGTCCCGTTAGGTCGGTCCCTCAAGCTTCTAAATATTAATGTTGTTTTCAAGTATGACTCAACCATTACCAATATGTTAATAAGGAATAGCCCAAGTTTGAATGTAAATGGAAGTGTTTATTGTATTACATGTAGCAAATGTAATTGTAATTATGTAGGTCAGACAGGAAAAACACTGCAGCTCAGAATCAAACAACATAAGTATAATATCAAGACTGCATCTAGAAGCAGTGCCTTGGTGTTCATGTTAGGAATAATAATAATCACTTGCCCCATTGCTTGGGAAAAACTGATATTCAAATCATCTTTGTGTCACAGAAAAGATTAAAGTTTGATTAAGGAATTAAAATCAATAAACCTTAGTGATGGTCAGTTCAAAACTGATAATATGCTACATAAATTTATTTGTCAGTGGCCCAAGGTTAAAAATGCTTTGAAAACCTTTGATCTAGATGTATGATAGTTATTTAGTGGGTCCCTTATTTTTGACCTGACCTGACTAGTCACGTCACCCCCCTTCTCTTAAGCTCCTCTATGTGTGTGTTGGTGTGGGGATTAGTGGATGACATCATTATGACCTGATATATCATGTTTTAAGGTCTACCCTGTATATTCAAGCCTCTCTCTGTCCATGTAATCCAGTGCTACATAATTGAGTTGATTACTGGGTATGATACTGTTTGAGTAATTTCATCCTTAAACATAAATGATTTTTGAGAGAAAAATGGAAAAATCAGGACAAATAAGAACAATTCAGATAATACAGCCCAAGATTAAAACAAGTCAGTAATGGTGACAGGAACTACGTACGACACTGAAGGTAGGATGCTTTGGATTAAAACTAACAAAAGAGGATATATAACATACTTAAAATATATAAGGAGCGACCTGCAAAGGCAGAATTAAGATTATAAAAAATAAAACGCTTTAAGAACCTTAGCATTAATAACAAAAGAAAGATTTATATTGCCCTTGTTAAATCAATTATGGACTACCCACCCATCCCATTGAACACCCTTAGTAAAACGTGCATTAAAAGGTTACAAACAGTACAAAATATAGCCCTCAGATTTATATATAACATAAAATATACAGACCACATCAATAATGAACAGCTATATAAGAGAGCAAACCTCTTAGCAATCAATGTAGATATACACAACAAAGCTGTAAATATTTGGAAAAAAGTGACTGAACTTAACACAGAAACATATCAAAACTGGATAAATAATATAGACAACGAAGGATTCCAAGAACACAGTTGGTTTAAATCAGCCAGGAAGAAAGTAATTGAACCATCTCCTGCCCCAATATACATATAAAACATTAATAGAGAGAATAAAAGATGAGAGTGACCTACCAGCTCCACAAGAACCTGGTAGGCCTCTCCATACAATGTACCTTTAGACTAACATAACTAATATTTAACATTTAACATTTAACATTTAACATTGAACTAACATCTTAGTAAGAGAAAAAAAAAAAAAAAAAAAAAAAAAAAAAAAAAAAAAAAAAAAAAAAAAAAAAAAAATATATATATATATATATTAATAATATTAATAATAATAATGTGATTACCCTCCCAGCTATATCAGCCAGGAAGAAGTAATTGAACCACCTCCTGCCTCAACATACACATTTCTACATAAAACATTACTAGAGGAATAAAGATGAGAGTGACCAACCAGCTCCACTAAGAACCTGGCAGGCCTCTCCATACAGTGTACCTTTAGACTAACACAACTAACACTTAACTAACACCTCAAAAAAAAATAAAAAATAAAAATGTGACTACCCTCCCAGTTACACAAGGACCTGGGCGGGCTCACTAACTCCAACAATAACAAATAATAATAATAAGCAGCATTATATAAATAAACCAATATTAATACAAAGGTCTGACGGCCCAAGGGAGCAGAACAAAGACAAAACACCAATAAGAAAGATGAAGCGATCTGGTTGAGCCCAGATTCTTTCTACTCCTACTGTATTTCAGTTTCACCACTTTTCCTTCAACTCCTAATAATCTTCTTTCACCTCTTAACTAAAGACTTCGTATCGTATCGTATGTAATCCAGTTGCCTCTGAAGATGTCTTGAATAAAGACGAAAGCTAAGGTGCTCCGTTGTTTCCCTTTCCCGTGTGATTTTATCAAGATATATATATATATATATATATATATATATATATATATATATATATATATATATATATATATACTATAGGTCTATGTAATTATATATGCTTCGTGTGGTGTGATATAAGAAGTAAAATGTGATATAGGGTGATATAGTATGGTATTAGTATAGTGTAATTTCATATTAGATAGTGAATGTATAATTTAATATAGTAATATATATAATACAGTACTATAATTTACTATAGAAACACAGTACAATAGATGTGATATAAAATTATACAAAATATTCATAACCATGCTTAAGGTAAGCTAAAATGACACATATAATTTAATATATAGCGTAAGCAATTCCTTATATAAGGTGGGATAATGACAGACGTCCCAGCCAGTCATCTTTCAATCTCTGGTATCGGGTCTCAAATGGCAATTAGTTTCATTATGTGGCTCAGGTTCTCTCTCTCCTCGCCTGGAATTTAGGTGAGAGAAGGGGGCGGGGAGATGAGTTGGGGGTCAGGTGAAGAGGAAGAGGTCAGGTGAAGGAGAAGAGGTTAGGTGAAGTGTGGAAGAGGTCAGGTGAAGAGGAAGAGGTCTGGTGAAGGGTTGATGTGGTCAGGTGAAGGAGAAGAGGTTAGGTGAAGTGTGGAAGAGGTCAGGTGAAGGGGAAGAGGTCAGGTGAAGAGGAAGAGGTCAGGTGAAGGTGAAGAGGTCAGGTGAAGAGTTGAGGAGGTTAGGTGAAGGTCAGGTGAGGGGGTAGAGGCTAGGTAAGGATCAGGTAATGGATAGGAACCACTCACAATGGACCTCTCTCTTGATGGGGTTCATTGCTACTTAAGGGTTTGCTTGGCCTCGGTGGCGGGGGAGCAACATTTTTACCTTGCACGTAAATTAGAACACGCCAGGTAACATCAGACCAAGGGGAGACAGCGTCACCATTTGAGGGCTGCCGAGTTGGGTCTAAGAGGACGCCACTGAAGATGAAATGAAGCCGAGGTTAAGTTGAAGCGCGGGAGGAACTCTTTGAGCCTCAGACAGTCAATTAACACCAATTAATACCTAAGGAGCGAATGGAATTATCTGAAACCTGGAGACCTGATCGAAAACGAGGTCGAGGTTTTCTTCTGTCGTCTTCGTCCGTCATCGTCCAAGTTCACTTCTTTATAATCTTCATCGTCATTTAAAATTTAAATTATATCTAGCGCTTGTGAGACCTCACCTGGATTACGCATTTCGGTTCTGGTCACCGTATTACAGAATGGATATAGAATCCTTGGAAAGAATCCAGAGGAGAATGACAAGACTAATCCCGGGCATCAGAAACCTTGAGTACAGAGACAGGTTAAAGCATCTTAATTTGCACTCCCTCGAGAGACGTAGAGTAAGGGGCAACATGATAGAGGTGTATAAATGGAAGTCAGGGTTAAACAAATGGGACATTACAAAGGTACTCAAACTATCCAACCAGGAGCGAACTCGTAACAGTGGTTTTAAATTTGACAAATTTAGATTTAGGCGTGAAATAGGTAAACATTGGTTTGGAAACAGAGTAGTGGATGAATGGAACAAGTTACCAAATATCATCATTAACTCGGATACTCTGGATAGCTTCAAGCATAGGTTGGATGCATATATGAGCAATAGGGGTTGGGTATAAACGGGACTGCCCAGTATGGGCCAATAGGCCCGCTGCAGTTTCCTCCATTCTTATGTTCTTATTTTCCACTTCCTGTTCCTCTCCAACCATCCCTTCCTTCCTCTTCCTCTTTATCTTTCTCTATTCCTCTCTTTCCTGTGCCACTTCACATTCATCTTCCTTTTATCTCCTTCCCCCACTCCTCTCTTCATCATCTTCTCTCCTTCCCTCATCTTCCTCCTCCTCATCTCGCCTCACTATGTGTATGCTCAGGTAACTTGAAGACCCGACACAATAGAAACTCTCACTTGAGATTTATTAAAAATAATGAGCTTGTAACTACGACTAACTACGAGGGCAAGGAAGTTATGAGGGAGCGGTGAGAGTGTGAGGGAGCAGTGATGGTGTGAGGGAGTAGTGATGGTGTGAGGGAGCAGTGATGGTGTGAGGGAGTAGTGATGGTGTGAGGGAGCAGTGAGGGTGTGAGGGCAGTGATGGTGTGAGGGAGCAGGCTGATGTGGTGTGAGGCAGTGATGGTGTGAGGGGGTAGTGATGGTGTGAGAATGGTAGTAGTTGTGAGGAGCAGTGAGGTGGCAAAGAGAGCAGTGATAGTGTGAAGGGAAGTAAAATAGATGAAATTGGTGGTAGTAGCCGAAAGCAGCGTAGTGTAGCTTGTATTAATTGTGAAACGTAATGAGTAGCGAGAGTAGTGAGAAACGTGATGGTGTGAGGGAGCAGTGATGGTGTGAGGGAGTAGTGATGGTGTGAGGGAGTAGTGATGGTGTGAGGGAGCAGTGAGGGTGTGAGGGCAGTGATGGTGTGAGGGAGCAGTGATGGTGTGAGGGAGCAGTGATGGTGTGAGGGCAGTGATGGTGTGAGGGAGCAGTGATGGTGTGATGGAGTAGTGATGGTGTGAGGGAGTAGTGATGGTGTGAGGGAGCAGTGAGGGAGTAGTGAGGGTATGAGGGAGTAGTGAGGGTGTGAGGGAGCAGTGATGGTGTGAGGGAGTAGTGACGGTGTGAGGCAGTAGTGAGGGTGTGAGGAAGCAGTGATGGTGTGAGGGAGCAGTGATGGTGTGAGGGGGCAGTGATGGTGTGAGGGAGCAGTGGTGTGAGGGAGCAGTGATGATGGTGTGAGGGAGCAGTGATGGTGTGAGGGGCAGTGATGATGTGAGGAGCAGTGATGGTGTGAGGAGCAGTGATGGTGTGAGGGAGCAGTGATGGTGTGAGGGAGCAGTGAGGGTGTGAGGGAGCAGTGATGGTGTGAGGGAGCAGTGAGGGTGTGAGGGAGCAGGGATGGTGTGAGGGAGCAGTGATGGTGTGAGGGAGCAGTGACGGTGTGAGGGAGTAGTGACGGTGTGAGGGAGCAGTGACGGTGTGAGGTGAGATCTATTTATTTTACCCACAAGGTTTACTTCTCTCTGTCTATATGTCTTACAGTGGTAGCATCAAGTATTAAGATGCGGGTGAGAGAGAGTGTAGGTGAGCCTCCACCTGATACTTGCCGTACATTACAACACCACCTTGAGTTAGCACAGTACTCCCATCACCAGCAGTTTTAAGTACTGGAATTTCAACTATTTTCTTAATTGTGTGCCACAGTTTAGGTCAGGAGTAGATTAATGGGATATAATAATGAGAAAATTATCTCGGTATATAATATATGCCAGGTTTTTATAGCTATAATTGATATTGTTTATTTATACACATACGCGTGAGTGTGTGCGTGCGTGCATTCGTGTTTTTATAACATTATTTTATTTTAAACTTTATTCCCGTTTAGTTCAACTTGTCTCTTAACAGACAAAAAATAAGTAAATCATATTAATCTCTTCCGTGTGTAAAGGTTATTATTAATACGACTAAACGTTCACCACACACCTGTATTTGTATTCTGCTCTGACGATTAGTGGATAAATTGTGAAATTTTATTGAACAATTATAGACAAGGATAAAAAAGGCAATAAGTTTACAAATGCCAATAAAGAATGTGAGGGAATTACTTCTCACCTGAGACGGTACGTTTTAAATTTACTTCCCAATAATCTTTACCAAGACGGAAATCAGGCAAGGAGGGTCCTCATCCCCCCTTTCCCTCTCTGGCTCTCTCTTCTCATCCCCCAACTCCCACTCCTTCCACCCCCCCCTCTCACAGTACCCAAGCACGAGGGCCCTGGACTAACGGGACCCGCCTTCGGGACTTACCACCAATAGAAAAATTCCCTCACTCTGACAACCGGGAAATTAATTTCTTTATCCCCTCGGGAGATTAGTGCCGTCATAGCCCCGTGCACTCCTATAGTACAGCCTATGTGTCAGTCTATACTGTACTCATGTCACTACAGTCAACACCACAAACTTTACCTCAAACTCATCATATATGCGCCTAAACTACCACCTATACACCTTCACTCTTTCAACAGTCTTGAATATTGCCAGATCAGAACATAAAACAAACCGCAGTTTCACACCTGTATGTCGTTAATGCAGCAGTATGCCACACTGAATGTCACATTGGCCTTGGTGTTTACTTTGCCCTTTTCGCTAGATGAATTACGTGTGTGTTGACATAAAAGATTCAAACCAACCTCGATTCCTTGCCTGACCTTCCTACGCAATCCCCCAGTGCCACTCATAACCTCAACGCCACTGCCACTCATAACCTCGACGCCAGTGCCACTCATGACCTCAACGCCACTGCCAATCATAACCTCGACGCCAGTGCCACTCATGACCTCAACGCCACTGCCACTCATAACCTCGACGCCAGTGCCACTCATAACCTCAACGCCACTGCCACTCATAACCTCAACGCCACTGCCACTCATAACCTCGACTCCAGTGCCACTCATAACCTCGACACCAGTGCCACTCATAACCCTGACGCCAGTGCCACTCATGACCCCGCCAACGCCACTGCCACTATAACCCTCGACGCCAGTGCCACTACATGACCTTCAACGCCACTGCCACTCATAACCTCGACGCCACAGTGCCACTCATAACCCTCCTCGACGCCAGTGCCACTCATGACCAACGCCACCGCCATGAACCTCGACGCCACTGCCACCATAACCCGGACTGTGCGCCACCTCATATAACCTCGACGCCAGTGCCACTCATAACCTCGACGCCAGTGCCACTCATAACCTCAACGCCACTGCCACTCATAACCTCGACGCCAGTGCCACTCATGACCTCAACGCCACTGCCACTCATAACCTCGACGCCAGTGCCACTCATAACTTCGACTTCAGTGCCACTCATAACCTCGACGCTAGTGCCACTCACGACTCCAAACGTCAAAGCAGTGAGCCAGTATACGTGTGAAGGTAACCGGACAAGTTTCTAAACAGGACCAACCTCTAAGAGAACCTGTATGTCTACCTCGCTCTAATGGGCTCTAGGGAAGTGTGTCTGGTTTTTGACGGACAATAAGTA
>NW_024728935.1:0-22811 GCF_018991925.1 Homarus americanus | reverse complement strand
CTAATGTCGGGTCAAGTCTGGACTGTTTCTGAGATGTAGCTGTGGTCTGACAACCCATCGCTATATATATATATATATATATATATATATATATATATATATATATATATATATATGTATATATGTATGTATGTATGTATGTATGTATGTGTATGTATGTATGTATGTATGTATATTCAGTTTCTGCGCTTTATATAGCGCTTTTGCATATCTGGCAGTGCCTTGCCAAAGCTGAACTTTCACTTAACGCGGATTTTTTCCAAAAATATACGCGGTGAGTGTCCGAGACGCTATTTTTAGATTTGCCCCACCCGCCACCCTGCCTGACTGCCTGTTTTAGCTCATAAAATTCATACAAATTACCAGGCCAGAATATAATTTACATTGCTGGAATTCTTATAATTTGGTGATCATTTTGAATATAAACATCATTTATTTTGCTTTAAACTTACAATTTTTAGATTAAAATTTTTCTCTAGGTAACTATGGTATCTTTTGTCCAAAATATATGACATTTATATTCAAAATATTCCTGGTCTTACAAGGAATCCAGCAATGTCAATTATATTATCCTAACTTTAGTTTGAGGTATTATTTATTAAAATTTAGTGGTTATCCCACACATCTCCTTGGGACGGTTGGTGGGGGGTGGGGGGGAGGGAGGGACCGACCGACCATCTGTTACCCTGTGAAGAATTATTTTTTTTTTTATTAACTGAAGATATTTGTTTTAGCTCATAAAATTCATACAAATTACCCGGTCAGAATATAATTTACATTGCTGGAATTCTTATAATTTGGTGATCATTTTGAATATAAACAACATATATTTTGCATTAAACATACAATTTTAGATAAAAATTGTTCTCAAATTAACTGTTATCTTTTGTCCAAAATATATGACATTTATATTCAAAATATTCCTGGTCTTACAAGGAATCCAGCAATGTCAATTATATTATCCTAACTTTAATCTGAGGTATTATTTAATACTAAATGTTAAAAACTCTGGGAGGGAGGATTGGTGGGGGGTGGGGGGAGGGTTGGGACTGACCGCGCGGTTGGAAGAGGGGGGGAGGCAAGGTGGGGTACTTTGATTGACAGATAGTGTTGTGAAGATTATTATTTTTTTTATTAACTGAAGATATTTGTTTTAGCTCATAAAATTCATACAAATTACCCGGTCAGAATATAATTTACATTGCTGGAATTCTTATAATTTGGTGATCATTTTGAATATAAACATCATATATTTTGCTTTAAACTTACAATTTTTAGATAAAAATTGTTCTCTAGGTAACTATGTTATCTTTTGTCCAAAATATATGACATTTATATTCAAAATATTCCTGGTCTTACAAGGAATCCAGCAATGTCAATTATATTTTCCTAACTTTAGTTTGAGGTTATCCCACACATCTCCTTGGGACGGTTGGTGGGGGGTGGGGGGGGGAGGGAGGGACCGACCGACCATCTGTTAGCCGGCTGTGTAGTGTGAGAGGGAGGGAGTTGAGTCCATTATTTGAATGGACATTAACTTGGCGACTGTATTTCTCTATTTCTCTTAAGTATTAATTGTGTGCATGTACCATCATAAAATTAAGATGTTATTTTTACTACAACATAGTTATTTGTCGTCAAAAAGTGGAGTTTGGGGGTCGGGCTGGGTTCTATTGGAATTAATCCCATATGTTCTGTTATTCACTTAACGCGGTTTTCACTTAACGCGGGACCCTCTGGGTTCAATGACCGCGTTAAGTGGGGTACAACTGTATATATATATATATATATATATATATATATATATATATATATATATATATATATATATATATATATATATATATATATATATATATATATATATATATATATATATATATATATATATATATATATATATATATATATATATATATATATATATATATATATATATATATATATATTTCAAGTAAATGAAAAAATTTTACTCGACACAGACATTAGTTCCAGATACCGGTAAATAGCAGACGCTTCAGTGACGTCACTAGTGTTTACACTACACCAGCGGGTAACATTTGATGACATTACTTGAAGTGAATTGGCCTTATTTTAAAAAAACCAAGGATGGTTGGTAAAGGACTACTGAGTCAGTGGGTAAGTGTCACATTTGGGGTACTGGTCTTATACAGCGAATAGAGCTCAAAAGCTACTTTTTAAATGGAAATTTGGGGGGGCCGTCTTATGCACCCCGACGCATTATAGGCCGAGATATACGGTAGTCGCACGAAAAAATTGTCAAATTACGTATTTTCGAGTCCCGACGTTAGTGATTGCGTTGAGTACTGACAAAATTTTTGTTTGTAATTCCCTTTAAATTGGAAGGCAAGCTTAAAAGTGAGAGTTTTGTGGTGCTGAGAAGAAAAGGAGATACCCATTTTAGATTTTCTAGGTATTATTTTCGCATTTTCGACTTACGACCTGGATTTGGGTCCCTAACCCAGTCGTAAGTCGGGGACTGCCTGTATTCTCGATTTAACGGAACCCAATATAAAGAACTCTTGATTTAGTGGAAGGCATTTTCCCGTTATTCCGCTCGATTTAGTGAACTAGTTTGCAAAATCGAGATTAATTCTGTCAATAAGCTCACACCTACGGAGACACCTCAGACACATGATATGTACATGGAACCATTAGAAACATTATTCATGGTTTACCTTAAACTAAGGGGTTTGGTGTTTGTTTTAAACTTTTGTTTATTATTTCCAAACCTTTTTCCAATTGATAGCCAAACTCTTTTAACTTTCTCCCCCACACCACCTCCTTTCTGAGACTTCTGAGAGATTTTTGGCATGATGTCTAAGCACAGTAGTTAGTTGACCGAGAGGTAGCGGTGAACAACACACACGGTGGTGGCAGGACACACTCCGAACAGATGTAAACAAACCCCAAGCACCAAATGGTGCATTTGGCGTGAGATTGAATGGATCATGCTTGATTTAGTGAACTAGTTCGCTAAATGAAGCGAAAATAACAGAAATTCGATGTAGTGGAAATTTTGGTTTAACAGAAAGGCGGTGGTTTGAATTCGTTTGTTAAATCGAGAAAATAATGTATGTACTTAAAATTCATTCATCATTGCATTGTACTGTATATTTAATATTCATCTTCTGGAAACCTTTACTCCTAGAACAATCACATTAATAATGGTGTACCTGTATTATGAATCACCAATACTCAGACCATTATGATACTGTACTGAAATAAGGTAAGAAATAAATGTAGTAATACAATACTAAATTATAGTTTACCAAACTGAGTTCTTTTCATAAAAGTTAACTTAAAAAAAGTGCTGTAATGAAATGTGCATGTTACTTACCCGTCCCATCTTGCTAGAGAGACAATTGGTCCCTCACCTACATTAATTTTACGGGAGGATACAAAAGCCATTGCATCTGTGTCAAAAATTCGAATCGTTTGGTTTCTGAGGCCCATCATAACCTGCAGAATCAGATTTAAAAATTAGAATAAAAAATGAGAGGAAAACTTACTCTGATTACAAATATTTATGTCATTTAATACAGCTACAAATACTATACAGCATGCCCTTAAAATTCACAGGGGTTTGGGTCCTTCTGCGAGTCATGCCAACACTATTTTAAATGATATGTGTTTTTTGTGTGGCAGCATGGAGTCAGAATGAATTCACAGCCTAATACTTTTCTCACTGAATCCAAGTGACAGGTAACTTTTCCACCAAACCTGCATGGACACTCCCATTTTCTGAAGGGAATAATAGAACAACCTGAACTCTAATTGAATTCATTGGTGTTCTGAATGTAATGTTTCCACCAAACCCACAATCTTCCTCACGGGCAGACATACAGGGCCATTCCTCATTTTCTAATAAGTTAAAACAATAAAGGATTTTACTCAGTATTAGTTACTCACCTCTGTTTGTGCTTCCTCACCCCATGCTATAGAGGTGATCTCTTGGTCACTTTCCAAAGCTTTAATTTTATGGAAATTTTTGTGGATTACAGCCTTCTGGTTTAGATTTACACCTGTGGATATAAAACAATATATTACTAGAACTGTACTAGGTAGTATGAGGTAATCCATAAACAAACAGATACCATTGCTTCAGTAAAGTACACAGCTTCACTTTGTTTTTCACTGGCAATCGACAATGGGCTAAACAGTCTTTGTTGTCTACACTTGCTGTCCATTATAGTTTTACACTCACAAAAGTTGCGAACAATCGCTACAAGTTACAGAATCCCTGAAAGATGTCTATTATTATCAAAGGCACAAAATAAAGTCACCTAATTTTCCAACCTAGGTAGTACCTAACCTTGTCACAACCAAGCCAATGAGAGTTTTCTTTTGATTTTCATTTTGATTTGAATGAAAATGGCCTTTATTTCCTGCTCTAATACTTAATTTAGGCAGTAAGACCATGATTTGCATAAAGTAGACACAGCTTTGAAGACGAGGGAAAATGTAGGCGTTAAAAAAATACTATTTTGCCGGTCCATTGTTTATGCAATAAAAGGTAATGACATGGAGTTATAGTATTTATTGTAGTATGCATATAAAAACATGACCTATGAAGATATGCACACTTAGTTGTCCAAGTAATGCATGCAGTATTTGCACACTTTAGTTAAAAATGTAAAATGACCAACAGGTGGTACACGGTCCACTGAAGAAAACCCACAGGTAGCGCTGGGGAGGTTAAACTTCAGGTGCTATACAGTGGGGAGGGGGGGGGCAATCTTTACATGACGACTGTAACCTGAAGAATGCCCCCAGGTAGTGTTGGGGGCGACTCTTCAGGTGAGTACTGAGATCCATGCACTTGTCTTTAATTTACTTTATCCTCTTTGCCAAAACTCTTCAGTGGAACAGTACAGTACGTATGTGGATATTTGTAGTTTAAGATCAATTATTTCTTAATTGTTACTTTAATTACAACGTGGATCAGGCAGGGAAGAGATTTGACGTAAAGTGTGCAAATACCGCAAACCCTATTTTCACTAAAGTGTGTAAATACTGTACAGGTGTAATCACTTCATAAAAATAATAAATAAAACAAAATAAAAAATATTGCATTGCCATTTGGCAATTTTCACTATACACGGGACACAAGACAGCTAAGAGATCTCCCCCCCCCACCTTTAAGTGTTAAATTCTGGGCACGATTGTGTGTGCATGTAAACGAAAAAAAAATTACCTATAGCTACCCAAAATTATTACAGGCAGTCCCTGACTTACGACGGGGTTAGGGACCCAAATCCAGGTCATAAGTCGAAAATGCTAAAATAATACATAGAAAATCTAAAATGGGTGTCTTTTTTCCTTCTCAACACCACAAAACTCTCACTTTTAAGCTTGTCAGCCATTTTAAAGGGAATTACAAACCAAAATTTTGTCAGTACACAATGCAATCACTAACGTCGGGACTCGAAAATACGTAATTTGAAAAAAAATTTGGTACGACTGCGGCGGTCGTATGTCCGGGTGGTCGTAAGTTGAGTCGGTCATGAGTCGAGGAGTACCTGTACATTGGATCAACAAAACAGCCTGTCAGGCTATTTTGCTTTGACTGATAATGCAGCCTACAGGTAGTTCTCCTATAACACGATAATTGTGTTCATGTAAAATATCGTGTTATAGAAAATCGCGTAATAGAAATAACAGGGCTTATGGAGAAAATAGGGTTAGGTGCAGATTACACGAAATCGAAAAAAAATTAGTAGTTAGCCTAACACAAAGGATAGCACAGTCTAAATAAATGTTACATTCATATCTAATAATGAAATAATACAGTAAATGTAACACTTTACCTTGAAAAAATATGAATATAACTTGATGAGGGAGAAGGGTGATTTTGAGGTTGATAACACCGAGCTTCTCTTCAAGTGTTATATCCTTTCTTTTACGATCATCACCGGGAATTCTATCACCAGAATGCTTCTTGTTGATATTCTTCTTTACTATATTCACAGTTAATACAGTGGGATATGCTATAACGAATGGATCCTACTACGAATATTCCTATAACGAACGGTTTTACCTATAAAATTGAGAATGCTATAACGAACGAAACTCCTACAACGAACATTATTTAATTTTTTTTTCTAATTTATTGTTTTTTTATTACAAACATTAATGATATTCTTTATTTCAGGGGTTTAGATGCATATTTATGCACTTTTTTACAATTTTTACAATTTTATATTATATTTTTCAGTGTTAAGTGGTTGTATTTGGGGGCCTGGAACGGATTAATCCTATAACGAACGAATGCTATAACGAACAAGGTTCTAGAACCAATTAGATTCGTTATAGCATACCCCACTGTACCACAAAATTGGAGAAATAGTAAGCAAAAATCGTGTTATAGCAAACAAACGTTCGCGTCATACAAATATCGTTCCTAATTCATAAATCGCGTTAGAGCAAATTCGCGTTATCAAAACGCGTTATAGCAGAACTCACTGTATTTGCAAAAAAAAATAAATAAATAAATAAAAATAAAATTAAATAAACCTGGCCTAACATTTCCCAACATGCAACAAATTCTAAAACAGATATCCCCCATATGAACATTCTAGATACGAAAATTCACTTTTATAAATTTTATAAATTGACACCACCTTGTGAGACAAGTTTATATGAATTTGAGTCAGGGCAAAAATTCAAATCGGGCACTGAGTTAGCTGGTGCGGCCATCTTGGGGAGAGATGCACAGAGTAAGGCCATTACTGAGCCCACCCCCTTGTGGTGGTGAGCCCAAACTGCCCTCCCATAAGGTAATGTACCGAAGTAATACAGTATTTTCTTAATTATTTTCATGTGTACAGTTTGTCGGAGAAGGCAGGCAGTGGTACAATGAGGGAGGAGCAGTGTTGGTGATATCCTCCCTCTACTGGGCCAAGCTGTGAGTTGCATTACTGTTATTTTTCAACTCGTATTTTCTGGTAGAAACTGTTTGCATTTTTTTCACTGTTACATGCACAAACAATCTTCATACAGAATGTATGAAAAAATATCATAAGGTCAAAAGCATGAAGGAATTAATCAGTGTGTGTGTAGAAGCAAGCACTAAGGATGGGAGAGAGAGCTATGGATGGTGTTAACTTACTCATTGTTCCGCTCTCGCTGTCTCCTGCAAAATGACAATGTAGTATTTTTATTTTATTTATTATTTTTATTGATCCCTCACATTTATTGCATTGTCATTTAACAGGAGACAGCGAGAGAGCGGAACAATGAGTAAGTTAACACCATCCATAGCTCTCTCTCTCTCTCTCCCATCCTTAGTGCTTGCTTCTACACACACACTGATTAATTCCTTCATGCTTTTGACCTTA
This sequence comes from Homarus americanus, assembly GCF_018991925.1. Classification (NCBI taxonomy): domain Eukaryota; kingdom Metazoa; phylum Arthropoda; class Malacostraca; order Decapoda; family Nephropidae; genus Homarus; species Homarus americanus. The sequence goes on along the minus strand of NW_024728935.1, from coordinate 15,450 downwards.
TGATATTTTTTCACACATTCTGTATGAAGGCTTTGAATGTATTCAATCTCAATACATATACCAAAATTTGGAAGCTTTGACTATCTCACTTCTTGCCACGAGTCGTTGCTATCCGCCTGGGTCAGAGCCAAGCCACTCTCTGTGATGTACAGTCTCGTTCAAGATTCTTCGAACACTGCTGGAGACAGCTGGCAATTCAAGGCCGTTTGTTTACTATATAGTATATAGTATAATATAATACAAAACAACAAAGCCCAACCATCAATTAAGCAACAGAGAACTAAGTAACCAATCACCAAAAAACTTTTACATTCATTCATAATTTTTACTACATACTATAGTAAACAAACGGCCTTGAGTTGCCAGCTGTCTCCAGCAGTGTTCGAAGAATCTTGAACGAGACTGTACATCACAGAGAGTGGCTTGGCTCTGACCCAGGCGGAGCTGAGGCACTCTCTTTTTCCGTACTTAATGATTTGGAACAAATAATCAAACACCCTACACTTTTTCCTGATCGACACGATCAACTTGCTAACATTCTTGATTTTTGTTTTACCTCTAACCCCTCACACTATTCATACTCAATTTCTGCCCCCCTAGGGTCTTTTGATCACAATCTTATTTCTATTAAATCAAACTGGGCCAATCTCTTTGGCACCTTATTCTCCTCTAATTCCACCTTAGACGTTTCCTACTCTATCCCGCCTACCCCTGCTTCTCCTACTGAACCTATGCACTTTCCTATAATCTCCACTCATAGGGTTGTTGGTGTGTTATCCAGGTTAGATGTGAGTAAGGCACATGGACCATCAGGGCTGTGGAGTCGGAGTCGAGGAGTCGGAGGAAATTTCGGCTTGTGGAGTCGGAGTCGGTAAAATTGTCCATACTCCGACTCCGACTGAAGCTATTCTGTTCCTAAGAACAAATATATGAACTCAGGCATATTCATTGCAGTGATTCCACTGATCCCACAAATTTTCTTAAATTATTAAAAGAATTTATTTCCATTTTATAAGCATTATTATGAATTTATTGTAGCAGGCACAGTACAGCACTATAATTTTGGACGATAGTCTCTTCTTTACCATTTGAAATTTTGAATTATATCAAATTTTGTTTCGTTGAAAACTGCACAGAGGCTCTCAGCTACAAAACAATTAGCTACAACCTGTTTTTGGTGAGATTAAGGCAAATTTAATTTAATAACTTAATCATGTAAGGTTTATCCATTTTCCTTAATAAGGTATTCATTTCTTTAATGTACATAAATATATAACTTTACTTTAAAAGGAATTGTAGGATCATCATTTAGATCCACATCAGATTATGAGCTTAAACAAAATTCATATGCTGAGATCGAACTTTTAGATATACATGTAAATGGTGTTTTCTAGTTAATATCTTGAATTCTTAATACATTTATTTTTCTTTTGATTGAAACTTTGAAAGTCAAGCCTATCATCTTTTTGTAGTTCTTAAATATCGTCCAGATCATTAATAAAGCTGTAGCAGTATAGCCACGGTGTTTTACTTTTTACCTATGCAGGTTACAACATACAAATTACAATTAGGATGGTAGAAATAGTTGTTACAAATAGGCCAAGGAGTCGGAGTCGGAAGCATAAAAATTTGAGGAGTCGGAGTCGAAGGTTTTGTCTTCGACTCCACAGCCCTGTGGACCATACAGAATACCTCCCTCATGTTCTGAAGCTCTGGCCCCTGTGCTTGCTCACCTCTTTTGCCTTTGCCTCAAAACCCAAACTTTTCCTTCTTCTTGGAAGGAATGCCTTGATTCAGCCCATCCTGAAGAAGGGCGACCATTTTAATCTCTCTATCGCCCCATTGCCCTAACTTTATCCCTCTCTGAGATTTTCGAAACTACTGGTGATTTGCTCTCCTATTACACCCATCTTTGGTTATCCTCTCTTACGGATTATGGGGAAACTTTCGTCATGGCCCTCGACACCTCCAAAGCATTTGACAGAGTATGGCACAGGTCTTTGCTTTCTAAACTTCCCCCTTATGGTTTCTCTCCAGCACTTTGTTCTCTTTTCTCCAGCTTCGATCTCTCGCTCTTTCTCTACCAATAGTGGTGTCCCACAGGGTTCTGTTCTTTCACATACTTTCTTCTTATCAATGATTTATTTCAAACTACAACTAATTCTATCCATTCTTACGCTGATGATTCTACTCTTCACTCTTCTTCACATTTTCCCCTTCCCCCTAACTCTCAAACTAGATCTGTTTCTAGAGCTGATATCATTACATCTATCAATGCAGATCTGTGCAGCATCTCCGAATGGGAAGGTAGAAACTTGGTTAAATTCAATAGTAATAAAACAAAGTATTTACCAATTACACTTTCCAAATTAGATGATCTCCCACTAATTACATTTCAGGATGCTATCATTCTGCTAAATTCTAAAATAGATATGCTAGGCCTCACCATTTCCTTTAATATATTATGGAAGCCACACATCCTCAACATTGCTAAAGGTGCCCCCCGAAAGCTGGGAATGCTGTACAGATGCTGTAACTACTTCACTCCTGAACAATTGCTTCAAGTATATAAGGGATTCATTCGTCCTAACTTGGAGTACTGCTCTCATATCTGGGGTGGCTCTTCTTCTGTCCAACTGTTAGATAGGGTGGAATCAAAGGCATTTCGTCTTATTAACTCTCCTTCTTTGGTCTACAATCTTTCTTCCCTTTCTCTTCGCCACAATGTTGCTTCAACTCTCTCTTTTACAGGTACTTTAACGGGCAATGTTTGGTGGATTTGGCATCCTGTGTACTGCCTGCAAGACCGTGGGCTCGTAACACACGACTTGCCCGTGGTGCCCACCATTTCTCTGTGGCTGTCAGTCATACTAGAATAACCCATTAGAGTACATCCTTCTTTCCTCACACAGCCAAACTGTGGAATGCTCTGCCTTTTCCGGCATCTTCGTGGTGTAGATTAATATAACGTTTTCCTTTTCTATTTTTAATTTCTTTTGTCTTATTTTTTGCCCCTTAGGCCCCGATAACCTGTGCCCAGGTGGGCTATTTCCCACCCCCCCCCCCAAAAAAAAATCACTCGTGCTGAATGGCTCATAAGCATACACTGAGCAGCAGGGTCGATCCAGCCAAAGCGGCAGAGTGTTTTGAAATACATGAATATGATTGGCTGTTTACATCCTGATATGAGATGTCACCACCAAGAAGGTGAAGTAGTGAGTGCCTAGCGCCTATTGAAGCATTTGCACAAGAAATTATTATTGTATCAGAAATCACTGATGAATATATGTACCATAGTAAGAAAATAAATATTAAAACAAATAATGCTTCGGTGGTTCAGCCATCAATATTAACCGGGGTTAAATATCACATAGTGGATATTTTGCTGCGACCGGCTAAGTTCCTACTAACACTATTTTATCATGAGTGTGCTCTGATTGGTTAAGAACTTTCCGTTTAATATGACGGCGGGTCAGCCCCCCGGTTATGAAGTTAGGGTTAATATTCATCCATTGGCTGTCCACAGGTTACCAATTTTCAATATTAATAGAGTATCTCACAAATTTCTAGCTGTAAATTTCTGTACCTGCCATGTTGCCAGAATCACTTCTCTCCTCTTTGTGACATGACAATCAATGACCTTCGAGTATTGTATCAAAGCAGGTTATTAGATGTGCTTTTCAGGTCAGTTTATTGAAGGACACATGGGTAGCATGCGCTGAAAACCATGTGGAGGTGTGCGGTGAGATCTGGTTTCATAATCAGAAAGCAATTGGTGGTCCAGGAGTGGTTGTGGAGTTGAGTCAAAGTTTGGAAAATCTATGTACGGTGGAGGATGACAAATTACTGGTGTGTGGGTATAGAAAGTGAATGTAAAAGAAATTTTATCTGACCCTTGACCAACATGACGCTCAGACAATAATACCACCGATTCAGCATTCCGTTCTTCCAGGAAGCATTATTCATACGGACTATTGGAAGGATTATAATGGTCTGAGTGATCTAGGTTACACGCATTTGAATGTTAACCATAGTGATAATTTTGCGAATCCACAAAACGGCGTCCACATCCAAAATATTGAACACCAGTGGAAAGACATTAAAAGCTGGGTGTTGCATTCAGTCATCAGGAAGGAGCATTTTTATAAATATTTGGCTTGACATTTATTTCAATCTGATTTTAAGAATCAAGAAAGCATCCTCCGCCACCTCCTTATCCAGATCACCCAGCTGTATCCTCCATCACAGTAGCAAGTAAGCTCCTAAAAATGGTTAGGTTAAGTTTTTTTTGTCTTATGGTGTGTTTTACTCAAACCTGACTGCCATTTTGGTACAATTTTGTAGTTTCGGTTACAAATGAAAAATTAATTTTTTTGAAAAGTCGTTATTTTGCACAAGAATTAAAGGTTGGAAGTGAGTAAAACACACACCAAAAAATTTATTTGCATCAAAACCTGAGGACAGCAAATGGATGAATATTTACAAAAGTTACGTAAGGTTAGGCAGGTTTAATACAGTCCAACTTGGCTCATTGCCAACTCGGCCCATCAAATACCAACTCGGACATCTCAGATAACCAACTCAGACCACTTAGGTTAACGAATACATTTTACACATTTATTTCTGCATGAATGATAAAAGTACAAAAGTAGAATGATAAAAAGCAGCATAGAAGTACAAACATTACTGATAAACAGTCACGTGATGTGGAACGGCTCGTAGCAAAATTTTAGCAGATCTTCGTCCACTACTGAATTCGTCCCACAGGTTGAAGAGCTGTCCTTGGTTATGTACATATTTGACCAGTTGTTTTGGTAGCACTTTACCGCCGGACCAGAGCCGCACCTGTTGTGTCACTAGTTTTGCTTCATTATGGAGTAGCTTGATTAACAGATAGAAGTTAAGTTGTCCTTTTCTTGCTTTCAAGTTAAGGCGATTATGCCACCCTTCACAGTCATTATTTGTGCGGATATTCCTTTTAAATACACTCCAAGGAGACGGAGTCCAGATGTCATTCCTGAATCTCTAGCCAACTACTTGTTTGAAGTGTGCAAAGTGGGCATACATACCAAGCATTGGTCAGCCATGGTCAGAACTCAGAATGTGACTGACCCTGTAATCTAACACCAACATTATGTGACTTTGCCCTTTACCCTTTATAAACAGGAGGTTCCAGTCCAACTTGGCCCATTGCCAACTCGGCCCACATCCAACTCGGAACACTTAGGTTAACAAACTCGGACTAAAAAGTAAAAGTTTACAAATTTTGGCATGAATGATCAAAGTACAATGGTAAAAAGTAGCATAGATTGTAAGGGGGGGGGAGAAATTGATTTATTATTTATCTTTTCATTCTATCTTATTAACATATTAATGTACATACAGTAAAAGTCCAAAAATCTGGATGCCAAAAATCCGGACCACCCGAGAATCCGGACTTTTGGAAAACTAATTATTATTTTTTTTTTTTGCGGGCTTTTGTGTGTATGTGCGCATGCGTGAGCGCCACAGCTGCACAGCGACAACAAGCGACCACGTGGTCTCCACTTTAAAACGAGCAATCAAACTGTGACAACATACCGTATATACTCATCTATAAACCCCCCCTCGTTTATCTGTCGACCCTGATTTTTTGACCAAGAAATCGTTAATTTATGATATTCCTCGTTTATAGTTCGACCCACGTTTTTGAGGGTAACAACAAAACCTTCAGTAAAAACGCTCTACGTCCTATAAACTGAAACACGAGTGCCGAAGGCAAATTGTTTACCATTTATTATTACAACACTTTACACTGAAACGCGGGTAGTTTCAACAAAAATATTGTATATTTCCATTCAAGTATTTATTCAAGTCAATTAGGAGGGAATATTATTGTAATACAACAGTTTTTTAACTAAACCATTCGAAAAGCGATTACGGTAACATCTTTTGAACGAAAGAAAGCGAAAGTCATTGTTTTCGTCACGATTTTATCCCACTTTCCACTGTAATACGTACGTAATTTCAGCAAAAATATTACATTTCCGTGAATGTATTATATCAAGCACAGTATGAATAGAATATCATTGTAATATAACAGAATTTTAACCGAAAACTATTAAAAAAACGAGTAACATCTCAAGAACATCGGAAGCTTAGGTAAAGTCTTTTGTTTTCGTCATGTATTTTATCCTATTTTACATTGAAATACATCACGTTTCAGCAAAACTACTATTTATTTCCGAGAATATATTCATTCAGGCGCAGTTTAGGTAAAATATACGTGTGATGTAATAGTTTTTTAACTGAAAAAGATTCGAAAAACACGTACCCTCATGCCCTGTTCAAGGAGAGGACTGGGAGAAGCTGTTTGGTGCTGCAGACGATGACAAAGAAAATGATTTTGATGGATTTTAATGAAAATATTCAGAAATATGGTATCGTAGTATTTATTCAAGTCAATTAGGATAGAATATTATTGTAATACAGTACAACAGTTTTTTAACTAAACCATTCGAAAAGCGATTACGGTAACATCTTTTGAACGAAAGAAAGCGAAAGTCATTGTTTTCGTCACGATTTGATCCCACTTTCCACTGTAATACGTACGTCATTTTAGCAAAAATATTACATTTCCGTGAATGCATTATATCAAGCACAGTATGAATAGAATACCATTGTAATATAACAATATTTTGAGTCCTACTCTTTCCATTTACAGATTACTGTACAAGCCCATAATAATGGCTCCTAAAGTAGATAAACTTCGTTGTGTGAAGAGAAAGAAGAACACGTTGAAATTGAGTGACAAACTTGAAATAATTAAGAAACTAGTACGTGGTGTGAGCAATACTGTTCTAATGGAAAATACAACATTGGAAAGTCTACAATTTATGATATCAAAAAGGCAAAGAATAAAATTCTAGAATTCACAGCTTTTTCATTAAAACTGCTCGTTTTGATAAATGAAGCATGCTATATTTGCTAATGAATAAACTATCAAAATGTACCTGTTCATCTCTTCTTTATTCCTCCTTAAATTTTAATTTTAAAAGAACTGCCTGAGAATCCGGAAAATCCGAAAATCCGGACCGACCCAATCCCCAAGCAGTCCGGATTTTTGGACTTCTACTGTATGTGGAAGAGTTGAACATTTTTCTTTAATATATAATTTTATATTTAGTTCACAATTAAGATCACTTTTCCTGGAAACCTGACAACGACACGCTCACAAAATATGATGGTTGAGGATGACCTGATCATGAGATCTGAGGTTGACGAGTTTCACAACAATTTAAATAATGAGTTACTTAATGCACAAAGATAGAACAAACCATAAAGAAAACTCGGATCAAATAACAATGACCCCAAATGGATAAGTACTTATTTCAAGAATATTATTGGCCAAAGGAAGGCTATAGGTTGGAGAATAAATTATGAAGCTTACCTCTGAGATTATTATAAGGTATTGGCTGGTAGGGTTAAGACCGAGATAAGAAAAGCAAAGAGCAATAATGAGCTGAAGGTAACAAGGGAGGCGAAGTTAAACCCAAAGGGATTCTTCCAAATGTATTAAACTAGAACACGAGACAAGATAGGACCAATAACGGTGTGCTAACTAAAAACGAAGGAGAAATGAGCAATAACCTCAACAGTTTTCACCACCGAAAATCTAAACATGATACCCAAGGCACCGACTACAGGTATATACAGAGATAGTGAAGAAAATAGATTAAGCGAGATAGTAGTAACTAGTAATGATGTTAGAAAGCAAACAGACAAGTTAAAGCCTAATAAGTCACCAGGTTCCGATGAGATATTTGCCAGAGTATTGAAGGAATGTAAGGAAAAGCTTAGTATGCCCTTAGCAAATTTGTTTAACATGTCATTAAAAACGGGTGTAGTATCAGAATCCTGGAGGATAGCGAATGTGATACCGATTTTCAAGAAGGGAGATAGATCACTATCCTCTGACTACCGTCCAATCAGTTTAACATCAATTGGAGGCAAATTGCTGGAAGCAATAATTTCAAACACTATTCGAAATCACCTGGAGAAGCACAAGTTACGACTGTGAATCATGGTTCATTGATCAAGTTCTACTAACATAAACTCATAAAATTCGTTCTTCATACCCACTGAACCATCGGTATTCATTCATTCACACTCTTCGTAATTCAGTGAACCAAAACAGCCATAAAACATATCTCACTCATTCCTGAACCTCTAGTCAGCTACTTATAAGAACATAAGAAAATAAGGAGTCTGCAATAGGCCGGTTGGCCTGTGCATGGCAGCTCCTGTCGAGAGTTACTACCACTCTATCATCCATGAATCTATCTAGCCTCCTTTTAAAACTTTCCAGCATTCCAACACTTACTAGAAAGTTGCTAAGCTTGTTCCACTCGTTCACCACCCTATTTGTGAACCAGTTCCTTCCTATCTCCCTCCTAAACCTAAATTTATCCAACTTAAATCCGTTGCTACGAGTTCTATCCTGCTCGGATATTATAAGAACTTTATCTATATCCCCTTTATTGATTCCTCTCACCCATTTAAATACTTCTATCATATCTCCCCGCACTCTTCGTCTTTCTAGGAAATGCAAGTTTAGTTTCTTTAACCTATCTTGATATGGAAGGTTTTTAAGTCCCAGAATCATTTTCGTCATTCTTCGCTGTAAGGTGGGCCGAGTTAGTAATGTGTGGGCCCAGTTGGTTATTTAAGATGGGCCGAGTTGGAGGTACACCAGTCAGGTTCTATTGTATGTATTAGGTTCTAGTAAATGTTATCTCTTTTATAATGATAAGAACAATGAGGAAAAATTAACAAAATTGAACAATTCCTTCTGGTTGGGTATGTTTATAGTTACACAACGATCGACTCAGTGAAATACTGTAAATGTCAAATGCCGCCAGAGTCACGGTCAAATATAGTTCTTGCGTTGTTCGCCAGTAATGGATGATTAGCCAATCAGAGTGCACTCATGGTAAAATAGTGTTAGTAGGAACTTCGCTGGTCACGGCAAAATATCCACTACCAGGTACCTAAATATTATAAAAATTGCAATTCCTTTATGTGCAATACTATATACTTGGGTATTATTTTACTTTAGGACATAGCACGCCAGAAAGTTATAAACTACTGAAACATTTAGATCTCCCTATTCTGAACATTTTGAACCCCCATATACAGTATACAAGGCGGAAATGGAAAATAGCAACACAATTGAATTTAATCGATTTTACGTACTTTTCAGTCTTCATCTATGTGAAGAGATGTTATCGGCGCATCACGCATGCGCAATATTGATTGACGTCATCCAGTTGTGACCAATACTGTATCGATATCATCAAAATGAAGGTCAGATTCGCTTAAAACACACCAAAATACACTGGAAAAACTCCTAGGGACTCATGTCCTAAAGTAAAAATTTACCTATACTTGTGTGATGGATGTGGAGCAGTAGCACATGGACTCCTATTTGTTTTACAATCTTTGCCACTTATCAACTTACTACCTGTTCGGTTTATCCATTGTTAGTACAGGAGGAAACCCCATTATGTTTGATCACACTGGATAACACTCTCCTCAACGTGGGTAAATTTAGGATAATAGCCAGGTTTCAGCTAGGTTAGGGAGGTTATGAGCTTCTTATGACTTACCCTCGGACAAGTTATTTTTATTACTGTTTATTTTCTTACATTATTTTCATCAGTGAGATCTGATATGATAATCATTTATTGTGCAAACTTTTTGTTTCATAGATAATTAGGTGGCTAAGGGTGCACTAGTTTGTCTTCTGGGTGGTAATAAGGCCGCACTTAGCTGAGGCGCTTTTACCTCGCCCTGGGCAGTTTGTTTTTCAGCATGTCGAGTGAAGGTTGTCGCCAATCTTACATGAACGCAATTTGCAAATTTAGGGACAAAGACAACGAGACCCTTCAACTGTTCAAAGACCACAGCATTGTTCCTTTAAATAGAAACTGTCCACACTGCAGGAATTCCTGCGCTTTCAGACCGGAAAGAAATTTGTTCATCACTTCATCAATGCCGTGGCTCGACGTTTCCCACCACCAAAATAAATAAATCCGCTGCTCGGGCTGCAAAAGCGCCAATGCGGCCATATCACCTCATGTCCATAAAATGCCTCAAATTTCACCATATCATAGTAAGTCTTTAAACTACTAGGGGAACATATGGGCACGGGGGTGGAGGAGACTGCAGTGGGAGCGGGTAAACAAAGTAAAAGGTTACAGGAAAATAGTGTTAGGAATGATGACAATGCTAAATTAGACAGCGAATTAAGACCTAAACGCAGTAAAGGGAGGGCTCAGCACACGACTAACCTAAATGTCTACTACGCGAACAGTAGAAGTATGAGAAACAAAATGGATGATATTAGGGCCTCGGTATGTACCGAAAAAATCGATATAATAGCATTCACTGAAACATGGATCAACCTAGACTCACATGAGTTACCTGTCGAATACCAAATTGCGGATTAAAAATTGTTCCATACCGATAGGCCGTCCAGGAAAGGAGGCGGATTAGCAATCTATGTCAGGGATAATCTGAAGTGTGAAATAAATAAGGAAATAAAAACTGAGCGGAATACAGAAACAATTTGGATAGAATTAGTCGACGGTAGGGAAAAATTAATCATAGGAGTAATATATAGACCTCCCAATCTTGAGAGAGTTAATGAGCGACTTATCTGGGATGAAATGCGCAGGGCTTCCATACACAACAAAGTCTGTATAGTAGGCGATTTTAACCTTGGCCAAATAGATTGGACTGACCTTACGGGTAACTCAGTATCAGAGGATTTCCTCGAAACGATCCAGGACTGTTTCCTAAGTCAACATATAACCGAACCCACCCGGGGTAATAATATACTCGATTTAGTTCTGTCGAACAGAGAAAACCTCATTAGCAATGTCGAGGTAGGGAACGAACTTGCAAACAGCGATCACAAAGATATTAGATTCCAGTAAGATTTTCAGGTCAGATGTAAGGAAAATTCCATTAAAGTCCCAGATTTCAGAAGGGCAAACTTTGATAGTTTAAAGAGGCAGCTGAGGGAGGGGGTGTCGCGCTTGGGCGTGAACCTGACAGATGACACCGACCTGATAACGAGATCTGAGATTGCCGAGTTCCACGACAATTTAAATAACGAGTTACTTAAAGCACAAAGGCAGAACATACCATACAAAAAACTCAGATCAGACAACAATGACCCTAAATGGATAAATAATTATTTAAAGAACATCATTGGCCAAAGGAAGGCTATAGGTAGAAGGATAAATAGTGGCGAAATTTACCTCCGGGAGTATTATAAGTCTATTGGCCGGTTGGGTTAAGACCGAGATAAGAAAAGCAAAGAGAAATAATGAACTGAAGATAGCAAGGGAGGTGAAGACAAACCCCAAAGGATTCTACCAAATGTATCAAACTAAAACACGAGATAAGATTGGACTAATACGTTCAGATACCGGCGAGCTAACTGATAACGACAGAGAAATGAGCAATAACCTGAATAAATACTTTTCAATAGTTTTCACCACCGAAAATTTAAACATGATACCCGAGGCACCGACGCTATTCAGAGATAGTGAAGAAAACAAATTAAGCGAGATAGTAGTGAATAGTAACGATGTTAATAACCAAATAGACAAACTGAAGCCTAATAAGTCACCTGGTCCCGATGAGATATTTGCCAGAGTATTAAAGGAATGTAAGGAAGGGCTTAGTATGCCCTTAGCAAAGTTGTTTAGCATGTCATTAAAAACAGGTATAGTACCAGAATCCTGGAGGATAGCGAATGTAATACTGATTTTCAAGAAGGGAGATAGATCACCATCCTCTAACTACCGCCCAATCAGTCTAACATCAATAGTAGGCAAATTACTAGAATCAATCATTTCAAACTCTATTCGAAACCACCTGGAGAAGCACAAGTTGATCAATGATTCCCAACATGGCTTCACAAGCGGGCGTTCATGTCTAACTAATCTATTAACATTCTTTTCATCAGTTTTCGAATCGGTGGACGAGGGGCACAATTATGATGTGGTATATCTCGACTTTAGCAAAGCCTTCGACAGAGTCCCCAATGAAAGACTAATTAGAAAGGTAGAAGCGCATGGCATCAAAGGTAATATCCTTAAATGGATTAGGGCGTGGTTACGGGACAGGAAACAGTGAGTGAGCAAAACGGCACTAAATCGCATTGGAGCAATGTCACTCGTGGAGTTCCCCAAGGCTCAGTACTTGGACCATTTTTATTTATTATTATTTACATAAACGACATAGATATCGGCATAGACAGCAACATAAGTAAATTTGCTGATGACACTAAAAGAGGACGTGTAATTAAATCTGACGAGGACTCTGCAAAACTTCAGGATGATCTAAACAAATTTTTCGAATGGTCGGAAAAATGGCAGATGAAATTCAATGTGGACAAATGTAAAGTACTCAGTATAGGAGATGTAAACAGGGAAACCAGTTACCAGCTGAACAACGATGCCATTGTGGAATCCGAATGCAAGAGAGATTTAGGAGTAATGATAAGTAGGAATCTTAAGTGAAGTAAACAATGTGTTTTTGCCCGTAACAAGGTTAATAAAGTACTTGGGTTCATACAAAGGAGTGTTAGTTACAAGACTAGCGAGGTCATCCTAATATTGTATCTTGCACTTGTGAGACCTCACCTGGATTATGCGGTTCAGTTCTGGTCACCATATTACAGAATGGATATAGAATCCTTGGAAAGAATTCAGAGGAGAATGACAAGACTAATTCCGGGCATTAGGAACCTTGAGTATGGAGACAGGATAAAGCATCTTAATTTGCACTCCCTCGAGAGACGTAGAACGAGGGGCGACCTGATAGAGGTGTATAAATGGAAGTCAGGGCTAAACAAAGGGGACATTACAAAGGTACTCAAACTATCCAACCAGGAGCGAACTCGTAATAATGGGTTTAAATTAGACAAATTTAGATTTAGGCGCGAAATAGGTAAACACTGGTTTGGAAACAGAGTAGTGGATGAATGGAACAAGTTACCAAATATCATCATTAACTCGAATACACTGGATAGCTTCAAACATAGGTTGGAGGGTCCAACTAATTACCCAAATGTAGCCGCAATGAAGTCAAATAATGGTCCTACATGAATAAATCAGACTGCCAATCACTTCTCGACTAGTATTTGGTGTCACAAAGTAAAAAAAAATTGGAAAACATAAGTTAATCTGAGTTAATAGATCGCGTGCATGTACCGAGGGAGCGAGTAATTACCCAAATTTACCCAAATGTAGTCGCAATGAAGTCAAATGATGGTCCTACAAGCGTAAATCGGGCTGTGAATCACTTCTCGATTGTTATTTGGTGTCATAAAGTCACAAAAAATTGGTAAACTTAATTTAATCTGAGTTAATAGATCGAGTGCATGTACCTAACCTAACCTAACACAACTCAGATTAAATTAAGTTTACCAATTTTTTGTGACTTTGACACCAAATAATAATCGTGATTCCCATTACCATCATTGACATTGAATGAAATTAATTGATTCGGTTTAATAAGTTTTCCAATTTTTTTGACTTTATGACATAGAAGTGCATTTAGAATGATAGGACGTGGGTTGGATGCTTATATGAGCAATAGGGGTTGGGTATAAACGGGACTGCCCAGTATGGCTCAATATGCCAGCTGCAGTTTCCTCCATTCTTATGTTCTTAAGTTCTTTCTGTTTAATATTCCAGGGGTCGGGTGCGAACTGTAAGGAAGTTATGTAAGATTAGGTAGGTTTGTTTGGTTAGGCTGGTAAAGTCTGTTCTTCATACCCACAAATGTTAAAGAACGTATATTTTAAAAATATTAATTTTTTAACACATTTGCACAAACTACAACAGTGTCCGCTATAAAATAACAGTGAAAATCGGGCGTTTTTATTATCGTTTTCAATCAATTTCGGCAGAATCATTACAAGAACCATAAGACAAAATTATTTTTTTAACAGAAAAATCGAAACCTGGCTACTATCATAAAGTGGCCCTCACACGTGTCCAGACCAAGGCTCCAACCCTGTACCAACAACCTTAACACGAAAAAAAACAAACCTTTCAATATTCCCGTCTCTGTGCCTACAAACACATTAAAATCTTGTTCAGGCTCCTCCATATTATATTCTTATTTGGGATACACTATTTGGAACTCCGTATTTCGAGTACAACAACTAGCTGGTGTAAACAGTAAACATGTGGTGCCGTACAACGTTCCTTTACCCACCCACGAGTTATTGACTCAACTGAACGGCGGATTCTTTTACAAGAACGCTCCATTGCACCGCATGTTTACTGTTTTCATCAGCTAATAATAATATAAATAATAAAAATAATAATAATAATAATAATAATAATAATAATAATAATAATAATAATAATAATAATAATAATAATAATAATAATAATAATAATAATAATAATAATGAGTATTTTTTGAGAAGAATACAAGTGAAGTCGGCCACTGGTGAATGGAATTGTACATTGGTAGTTTCCCACAGTGACCATTTCCCTATCCACTACCCTCCCAGTATGCTTGAGAATACCCACTCCACCCAAGGGCCTCCAGCTCCAGCCTACCCCTGCCAACAGCACCTGCCTTCATCCCACTGCCATTGCCAGACCTAGTTTCAGAGACACCATTCTACCACCAGACCAACTCTACCTTCAATCTGTCAAACAATGCACTGACCTCCTCCGCCTGTCCCCTAAAACACGCCGCCCTAACCATAGCCCAGAGTCTGTTAGAACGTGCTCCGTGACCCTCATGTTAAGTCCCTATCCAGTATGGCACCAAAAATAACCAGTCGACAGTGGAAGAAATCTCCCAGCTCTGACTCTCTACGCTTCACGATGCGCTGAAATAAAAGAAGCTCCAATCTTAGCCATCTCTCCTTTGGAAAGCATTTGATTTTGCTTCTATTGACCAGTCTCTACATCTATAGGTGATATATAACACCGATAACCGTGCGGGGCACCAACATGAACCGCGCTCACACGGGCCCGCTGCCCCAGGCTGAGATAGCTTTCTCTCCCGGAGCTGTGGCAGGCCGCCTCCATTGATGCTACCACCGCTGTACGAGACCTCCTCCTTTTAAGCGCCGACATAGCACATCTTCAGTACCAAGACCTATTTGCAGACACTGACGTACGCTTGCACAGTGTGAACTACTAAATGCTGTTAAGCGTGGTCAGTCCACCGCCCCAGGCGATGATGGCATCACATATGATGTGTTAAATGCTGTGTACTTACCCTGGTAACCCCCACTCTGTCTATTTAACCTCTCTTTTGATACTGGTCAGTTGCCTCCACTTATGGAGACTGCCACCACCATCCCAGTCCTAAACCAGGCAGACCAAGATGAATATCGTCCAATATCCCTCATCTCCTGCTTCT
>NW_024728934.1:7500-24242 GCF_018991925.1 Homarus americanus | reverse complement strand
CCCCTACCCCACCCCCAGTCGATTATGGACCCGTTATCGTTCAGGGCATCGGATGGTCTGGTAACACTGTCTCCAGCTGATGACATTATTGAGGGTCAGGTGTTGGGGCTTTTAAAGGGCCCACGGAGCCGTTATTGTGGTCCTTGTCGAGGCTGTTGTAGGAGGTGGACACGTGAGAGAGAGAGAGAGAGAGGTATACGGCCAGGTGTATTATGGTCGTAACTCAGGTGTCATTAACAGGAAAACAGGTTCAATAATTAGCTGTACCAGCCAGTAGATTACAGGTGATGGATAACTATTATGTTAGGGAGTCTTTGATATGTAAGAAATACGGGATGGTTGCAGTGGTTCTTCAGGTGTGTGTGGGGGGGGAGGCAGGTGTGTTGGAGGAGACCATACAGAGCGTGATACAGACCGAGTGATGGAGGTGTAGGCCAACCTTGTGTCGTAAATAGGAACACCACTGAAGGTAAAGAGGGCTGGCGAACGTTCGTCTGGCGGTGATGGCAGTTTTACGTTACAGGCCTGACTTACCGCGCCAGGTCAAGCGGAACAATCAGAGCGTACAGTACCTGGGAGGAAGGTCTGGGTCGCTTGATGATACCGACACAAGACGGCTGATGAAAACTGATGATGACTTCTCTCGAAACAAAATAATCTTGGTTGTAATTTGGTATGGATTAAACGTACCAAGTGGAGAGAAGAAAGACCTATGCAAGCCCAGCAGCGGAGTGGAGGCTCAAAGAGGTTATTCTACCGTGTTATTGATGGTTGAAGTAGCCCATCATGACGTTAGTGAGGTGGGTTGGCTCACATGTTAAGCGGCTCGACTCGGCAACTGGCAATGTTTACTCACAGAAATAATGTGTTAGGGTGCGTGAGCTGTAATTAAACCGTACTAGGTGATAATTTAGTGAGCCTGATAGCTTGTTCGTGTACTTGGGTATTGTTATATATGTGATCATATCTGGACATACAACACCTGATGCAACTGAGCTTTCTACTGCTGGTCGTCGGGGTTTCAGTTGATTATATTACTGCATGGAAAAATACCTTGCAAGCTTGTTTTTGTTGTGTGCTGCTTTTACCGGAGCATAACCACAGCATACCAAACAGCTGCAGATTGTCATTTCAACTTGTTATTCTGTTTTTATTGGAGCATATCACAGCATAGCAAACAACTGCAGGCTGTTACTTGAAGTTGTTATACTGCTCTCGTGTTGTAACTCTTCTCACCGAACAGTTCCAAGTTATTATGCTGTATTTAAAGTTATTGTAGTGTTTTCATGTGGTCATAACGCAGCATACCGAACAGCTTATGCATTAAACATATTATACCGTGTTATTTTTAGCTTATCATTTGCATACAGACTTGCTGCCTCAAGTTAACATTGGTAATTTTGTCAACTGCATTTGTTATCAGTGAATACAAACCTACACAGATGTTAGTGTACTGTTCTTGAAGACTCCTCGATATATGGAAAATGTAGAGAGGTGTTTGTCCTACTCACGTGAAGATTAGGCCCCCAGTTTATTTTACTTGATAAAGAAACACCTCAGCTCCAACCTAACCTAACCTATCCTAACCTAACCTAACATATCAGCTCAAAAGATTAAAGAGATCTCCTCTCCCCCAAAAATTATTACCCCTATCGCTTGAAAAACTGCGAACATGTACTGAACTGGCGCGACCTTTGTAAGAACCCCATCCCTTCTTCCCCCTCCACTTTCCCATTCTCCGCTCCCCTCCCTTCCCCCCCTCCCCTCCCTTCCCCTCTCCCCTCCCTCTCCCCCTCCCCTCTCCCCATCTTCCTTCTCCCCTTTCTTCCCCCTCCTCCCAAATAATACACACTCGGAACACAAGCGACCAGAGATGCCACAGGTATACGCTCACGACGGTATTAGCTGGTGCCATAAATCGTGAGAACATAATGCATTTGGCAGACCACCTAACAAATCATTTAAGATACCTATCACCCACCCCCACGACCCAGCAAGTCTCAGAGGGTTGTAAAGTAGATTATTTTCTTCCCTAGCCGTAAATATCATCAGGTCTGGTGGGAGTAACACGTATTGGCTTGGGTTCGAGTCATGGGGAGTAATTTCGATATCGTGTTTTGGTGTGATCTAGTATCTGTCAGTATCTTTTGTCAACTGAGAGAGAGAAAATAAATGAGTACAGAGTGAGTACAGATAGAGTACAAAGAGGGAGAGTGAGAGAGAGATGTAGTAAATAAACAGAGAGGGAGGGAGAGAGAGAGAGTAGGTGAGTAGAGAGCAATAAGATGGTCGAGGGAGATACAAATGATGGTTGGCGTGTCTCACTGATGACAGGATTGGACACTACCAAGACTGTGGGTCATAAATCCATATGTGATTGACCTCCGTGACTTTCTGTGATTACTACTTCCTGGTGACCTTAATTATACTGATACATAACACCTGTGCTTGATTACTTGTAATAGTGAAGACAACACCTGTGCTTGATTACCTGTAACTTGGTCGATGGTGATAATTTTTTCAACCACTGTCAGGGTGTTTCTACAACTTCATCTATTTTGTTGCTCTTATGGATGTCAGCTTGCTGTAGGGGTTATATTACAGGTTATGGAACACCTTAAAATTAAACCCCAGCTTATATTACTTGATGATTAAACATTTTAGCGCTAACCTAACCTAACATAACCTAGTCTAATTTCTAACCCACCCTGGCCAGAGGGAGAGTTGAATCCAGCGGTCTTTCTGAACGGCGTCTCACCCAAGGTCTATTTACACTGGGCTCTCCTTGGCAACACACATGCGAACACACATCCCAATAAATCATGAGACGTTCGAATACCCATCAACACTTTTATTAATAGAAGGTCTTAAAGACTGCATATATAAATTCGATATTAAACAATTCATCAATGCCTGGCCTCCATGATATTTGAGAATAACGAACATCTTATAGAAACTATGGGAGAGTCGAACCAGCTTCAGTTGGTGAAAAGAAAATTGGACCGTATATTGCTTCTCATAACACACCCCTGCCGGCACTTCTTTCCGTCCCAAAACTGTCTCCCACTCTTCTTCCCCGTGCGTGCGTGTGCGTGTTAGTTATGTAATTAAAACATATATCATTATTATTAGACAAATTCCTTAGTTTACCATTAGCCACCTCAAGAACGTGGCAGAAGCGGCTAGCCAAGGAGTGGGCCACTTTGAGGCCTTCCAAGTACGGGCTCGCCATGACTGGCCAGGAAGCGAGTGGCCAAGCAGGGTAAGGATTTACCCTGATGCATCTCCCGCTGTGAACCAGCCATGAGCAAGTAGCCAAGCAAGGCGGACCACCCTGAGGCTGCGAGCCGGGTGTGCCTTGAGGCCCGACCCAACTATACCTTACGTACAGCTCGTCAGGCCGCGGTGAGGCAGCACATGAGGGTAATATTGGAAGTTGTATTTGTTCCATATAACATTTATGGTTAATTCTCCTGTTATTTAGTGCTGTGTGTACATTTGGCATCCATTATGTATAAACAAGTATATACGAGATGAAAGGTGATGTAGAGTGAAGGGAAGAGCAAGGATAACGCCCTTTAAGTACAGACAGTTAAACTTAGTTCTCCCGAAAATTAAAAGAATCAACTATTACAGCGAACTGTGGCGACTCTTGTAAAATTCTACAGGTAATGTTTACCACCAGTATCTCCCATAAAACAACTAAAATAAAGTTATACATTACTAATACAACAAACAATATTCATTATTTTCACTCACCTTACATGTGTACCGCCAGCACGTTAGGTCTACGTTAGAAAGCTTACATCACTTACTGAAGCTGGTTCGTCTCCGCCACAGTAGCAATAATATAGTAATTTACAATATCACGGAGGCCGTCTTTATACAACAGCATACTCTCCTAGTTATATGGACCTGTAATTGTATATCTGTATCTGTATTCGCACTGTACCTGACCTGAACCTGTATTTGTACTCTTGTATGATTGTAACGTTTATAATCATTAGGTCATTAAACCCAATCCTTATTAACGTAATATAACAACTGACCATTGTAAGTCCTTCTATACCGACAAAGGCCCGTGAGTAACCTGAGCGTTGTAACCTCACGCCACCGTTAACAACAACACCCAATTACTCGTGGCTGGAAAACTTGTAAATGTTGAAACGCCTCACACACCCACAAGGTTGAGACATAACCACGTATAGTTAGCTAAGTGTCTGTATGTCCGTGTGTATGTCTGTTTCTGTCTTGTCTTGATGTCTGTCTGTGTGTGGAGGAGGGGGGGGGGGTTCCTCTAGACTGTACATTAGTTATACATGTCTGTCTGTCTGTCTGTCTGTCTTTGTATCTATTGTAGATTGTTCACTGACATAATCATCTCTGTGTCTGTCAGTATGTCCGCCAGCCTGTCTGTCTGTCTGGTCTCCTCTAGATTGTTTATTTCTGTCTGTCTATTTGTCTTTCCTTGAGATTGTACCCTAAACACACCTATGTATGTATGTATGTATGTATGTATGTATGTATGTATGTGTATGTATGTATGTATGTATGTATGTATGTATGTATGTATGTAAGTCTTTATGTAAGTCTTTCCTTTTAGATTGGTACACTGACAATCATCTGTGTATGTGTGTTTGTGTGTGTATGTCTTGTTTGTTCCGTCCGTCTGTCTGTCAGTCTGTCTGTGACCCAAGACTGGCCCAATCAGTTGTTTTGTCTGTGTGTTTCTCCTCATATTCGCCTCATTTGACCTGACTCAGTTGGTGGTGTGGGGTGGAATATATTAACATAAAGGCTACAACATGTAAATTAAAGGATGTACCTATTTTTGCCACTGTGACGTGAATTATTACGGTAATAAACCTCGGTGGAGAGCGTTTAGAACCCGAGATAACATGGTGGTCTGCTGCTCCACACGTAAACGAGATGCACTGACTTACCGGTTTTTGTGATTATTATTTATGATGATTATTTATTATTATTATTTTTTACTGATATTATTTTTATTATTGTCTTATATTATTATTATTATTATTATTATTATATTATTATTATTATTATTATTATTATTATTATTATTATTATTATTATTATTATTATTATTATTATTATTATTATTATTATTATTATTATTATTATTATTATTATTATTATTATTATTATTGTTGTTGTTGTTGTTGTTGTTGTTGTTGTTGTTGTTTTTATTATTGTTGGGTTCGTTTCCCAAATATCCGTTAAGTTGTTTAGAAACCTCAATATTATTTTCCTCTGGTTGTCTCAAGGCTAAGGTGCCCTCTGACAACCACCGTTAATACAGCTGTATACTGTATTATGGTACTGTAACAGCCTGTATCGGTATTATTTATGAAATCTTGTAATCATTGGCTTGTGCTGTCATTAGTGAGGAAGGTTGGTTATTAAATTTGGGGGCGTTTTTAATAGTTTGGGTTACCTGAAGATTAGCCCCCCATAGCGTATTTCACCTAATTGAATACCCTAACCTAACCTAACCTAACCTAACTTAAACCAAACCTAACCCAACCTAAACCCAACCTAACCCAACCCAACCCCCCAGGTAGTCTTAGGATATTTTAAGTCATCAGGTGAAAAATAAACCACGTAATGCTAATCTACAGGTGATCCTATTTTTTCCCCAGGACGAAATTAGTCTTTTAGTCTTAGTAAACCCTTCCTGCATATCGTACTGGTAAAAAATATAAAAATAAAAATCTTGACTTGATTTGCAATAAGTGTGTAGGATTTTATAGGACTGGTACATAGGACAATAAATCAAGGTTACAGTATAAGAGAGGGTATGAGAGTATCGTAAGAGACAGATACATAATGTGAAATGTCTCGTAAAATATGGCGTAAAATTATCTCAGTTTTAGACAGTGTTCAAGAATTCGATCACATGAAGATTAGACACCCCCCTCCCGTCCCTTCCTCTTGCTTGCTTATTTCACCTGATGATTAAACACCTTAACGCTGTCTTGGTGTTAGGTTAGGTTAGGTTAGGTTAGGTTAAGTTAGGCTAGGTTAGGTTAGGTTAGGTTAGGTTAGTTTATTCCATCAATAGTGCAACTCCGAGGATGGGAGTGTAAGGAGGTAATTAACCTTTTGAGGAGGAGGTAATTTAACCCTTTGAGGACGATGTTTAACCCTTGGAGGACGAGATTTAATTTATCACCTTTGAGGATGAATAATTCTATAAGGATAATGGTTTAACACTTTGAGGATTATGGTGAGATCTTTTCGAGGACGAGGGTTTAATTCTTTAAGGTCTGGTTTAATTCTTTGAGGACGCTAACCTAATTATTTCATCCTAAAGAGATTAAATAAGAAAAAATTCAAGCTATGAAAGATTTAACAAAATTGTAGTTGAATGTGTGTTTAGAAAAATGTCTATGAAGATGACACACATACACACACACACACACACACACACACACACACACCGGAATATCAACAAGTTCACGCCAGAAGTTACTATTTCATTTAGGAAAGAAATGGAACCAGTGTTAAACAGAGGTGAACAGTGGTGAACAGTGCTTAAGTCAGTGAGAACAACTCAACAGTAACAGTGGTACCCAAGTTGACCTTTCACACAGTGAGGTCCCAGGTACCCAGTGATAACGGCCCGTGAGACCCAACTACCAGCGATGTGTTAATCCGTCTACGATAGGAAGGCCTGGAACCACACCTCACTCATATAACACCATCTGTGAGGGAATTACTACACCACGTGAGGCCCCTCATAACACCATATGTGAAGGAGTTACTACACCACGTGAGGCCCCTCATAACACCATCTGTGAGGGAATTACTACACCACGTGAGGCCCCTCATAACACCATCTGTGAGGGAATTACTACACCACGTGAGGCCCCTCATAACACCATCTGTGAGGGAATTACTACACCACGTGAGGCCCCTCATAACACCATCTGAGGGAATTACTACACCACGTGAGGCCCCTCATAACACCATCTGTGAGGGAATTACTACACCACGTGAGGCCCCTCATAACACCATCTGTGAGGGAACTACTACACCACGTGAGGTCCCTCCTAACACCATCTGGGAGGGAGTTACTCCACTACGTTTTTGCTGTTCAACACCTACATTAATCTGTATGTTCCTTTACCTTTCTCTAATGAAGGCTTTTGTTAAACCACCAATGTATGTAATAAGTCATTTATGTCCAATGTATATTTTCAGCCTTCGGGCTGCAGAACTTTTTCAATAAACCGTTAATTATTATTATTATTATTATTATTATTATTACACACACACACACACAGTCTCTCTCTCTCTCTCTCTCTCTCTCTCTCTCTCTCTCTCTCTCTCTCACGTACAATTTGCCGTGGGAGTCGAACCCTTTACTTACAGATCAGCTACGGTGGAGAGAGAGAAACGCCTGAGAACGATAAACAAAACACACGCTTTAGTGATCCACATCGACCCTCGGGAACCTGAATAGTGTGTATCTCTGTCTCTCTCTCTCAAGGAAGTAAAGACGTAAAAAGAGGCAGGAGAGAGAGAGAGAGAGAGAGAGAGAGAGCCTGCATTATTGCGGAACAATTTATGAGTAAGAATGATCCCCCCAAAAATCAAATGGAAACTCAAAAATGTTTAGGTTTTAATGTTTAACAAAATGTTTATATGTTACGTCACCTGAAACACTACATTCAACTTCATTATTTTTTTTTGACATAATCTATGTATTAGTGTTTTTAAGTATATAAATAACGTTTTTATTTAAGTAATTCACTCAAAAAATTATATTACCGTGTCATTGTTTTTTTGTCAATTAATTAGGATATTTAATTTGCTTGTATGTCTTAATTGATTCCTACAAATACCAATTATTGTATATTGTTAACCTTATAATAATTCATTGATTAATTTAGATGTTATTTTAAGATTACTTCCCATGTAAAATAATTAAATATTAAGACAACACTGATACACTTGATGAAAAAAAATAATAATAAAAAATACAGCAGGTTTATTTTTATTATTTATGATTTATTATATATAACTTTTATGCAGTGGTGGAATGAACTAATACTTGTTTATCTGGGCAGGTAAGCCGCTCACTCACAGCGCGGGGACGGGAGCAGACGGCTGGCCAGAGCTGAGGTAAGTGGGTTCTGGGAGGTTGGACTGAATTTATTATAACCTAAGGAGAGCTGAGAATAAATTGAGTATTCGTAAAGTCGATATTTTTTTGTATATATTATTTCTCCTCCCCCCTCACCCCCTACCTCACCCCCTTCCTTACCCCCTTCCTTACCCCCCTTCCTCAACCCCCTACCTCACCCCCTTCCTCAACCCCTACCTCACCCCCTACCTCACCCCCCTACCTCACCCCCTACCTCACCCTCCTTCCCCACCCCCTTGTGATTGGATGGCGGGGATAAAGCCGTTTGTGTGTGTATGTGTGTGTGTCTTCATTATTGTGTGTATGTGTGTCTGTCATGTGTGTATGTAAAATTTTGTCCTCCACCATATTTCCCCAATGGTGTGTGTGTGTGTGTGTGTGTGTGTGTGTGTGTGGATGTGCATGATATACTTGCCAAAATGGTTCTGTTCATATCAGGTGTAGTTTTAAATTAGCTCTTGTTTTTTAAATAGAAGGTTGTCTTAATATGGTGTTAGGTCCCGTCGTGTGAGTGGTTGTGTACAGGTATAAGGGCCAGTACACATGGAGAGAGAGGGGGGGGGAGAGGCGTCTACACTATACCCAGATTACGATCACGATCCCCAAGGTGTTGTAATGAATCATCTTGACGCTGCAGGTAATGAGGTTTGGAGAGAGGAAAAGTTCTCTCTACGAATTTATTTACATACAGTCATACCTGAGTAACCTGGAGATGTATGATGCCTTGGTCTGTCTAAAGTTTCTCTCCTCCATTATATCTTGAGACGAATGAACGGATCTTCTTCATGTTAAAACGATGTGCTGTGTGGCTCATCCCCCCTCCCCCCCCCCAGCTTTTGTAAACCCAGACCGCGGTATAAGCATAGTCTTGTATCAGAGCAAAACTGGTAATGCCGTGTAGCTACATTTTTTTTACATCGTAGAATAATAAAAAAAAATGATGAAAAATGTTATATCTGGTGGTGTCAGGTCTCAGGTAACTCGTCCACTAATGCCTCCTGACGTTATCTGAAGATGGATGCCATGTCAGGTCTCGTGTGTTTATTTATATATTAATGTTGCACAAGAAAACTTTCATTCTGATTTTGCAAGAACTTGTTTTTTTAATTAGGATTGTAAGTGTATAAACTCCCTGTAACTCTGGGATATAAACGTTTAAGTCAATATTTACTGTTGTCTTGGGGTTTGGGGGCAGAGAGACACTTTTTTTTTTTGAGAAAGTAAAGTAAAAATTATAGGAATTTTTCTCCCCGAGGACTTGTAGGATAATGATGGTGCGGGAAAAAGCGGCAGAAACGACAGGTTATTTTAAGACAGCGGGCGAGGTGTTAATTAGTGGCAGATGAGGTGAGGAGACAGGTGAGGGGGGTGTAATTAGTGGGGGAAGGAAGGTGAGGTGAGTGAGTGGGGGAGGCAGGTGAGAGATATGTGGTGTGTGGGGGAGGCAGGTGAGGTGTGTTTGTGAGAGGGAGGGAGGTGAGGGTTGTGTGGTGAGTGAAGAGAAGCAGGTGAGGTGTGTGGTGAGTGGGGGAGGCAGGTGAGGGATGTATTGTGCTCATCACTCACCCTACCAGAACACCACCACCTCCCTCCCTTGAGTACGATGAATAGACCTACCCAGTTCCAAAGAATACGACATCACATCACTCGGGGGGGGGGGTGCTAAGTCATCGTTTTCACGGGGTTAAACTTAGTAGGATGACATTTAAGCGGCATTTGACCTCGTATGACCTTTCTAAGAGTGACCACAACAGTGAAATGTCAGTCTTACTCGTATAGAAAATTTTTAACTATTTGTTTACTGTATTAATGTAAGCAACAGTAAACAACCCACTCGATGTTATGTGAAGCCATGGCGTCAGTCACGTGAACCTGACGTCATATATCAGATAAGATAAGGTTTCACTCGTTGTTTTTTGTTTTTTGTTTCGGTCGTAGTCTCGTGTACTCGGCAACTCGCAGTGGTCCTGCTTATCATTTCTTTGTTCAATCAGTGTTAAGATTGTCTGAGTCCTTGTCCAATCAGCATCAAGATGCCTGAGTCGTCAAGCAATCAGCATCAAGTTGTTTGCATTTTCATCCAATTAGCGTGGAGGAGCTTGTGTTCTTGTCCACTCAGCTGACGACACGACGAGGGCCCTAGAGATTTTCTCTCCTGGGAAATGATCCGAAGATTTATATATTTCAACAAGTTAGGATTCCATGTATGTGAAAGCCTCTCCTTAAATATTGGTTTGCTAAAAAATTTTGCAGACCTAAAATATTGATTATCATGAAAATAAAGTACCATTAAAATAAAAAAAAATTCAAAAATTTAATTTCCTAAATACAGGCTTCTTAAATTTACCATACCTCTGACATACAGGTACAGGTACCTGTAAAATTTAAGTGACTTCCATAACACAAAAGTCACTCTTACATTACAGTATTTGGGCATCATAAAGCTAAAAAAAGATATGTCGGATTACCTGAAGATTAGACACCCTCACCTAACCTCGCCCCCAGGTAGTGTCAAGGAGTTTAATAATCATCAGATGAAATAAGCTGGGGTGTCTAATCTTCAGGTGATCCAAATTCCCTTAAAAATGTGTATACCACGAAGGAAAGTTTTTTTTGTACCTTACTGAAATTTAGGTGAACGGTACAGTATTTACAGGTGAGGAGTGTACCTGTATCTGGCTGAGGTTGAGTGAGGAGTTGCGACATACTGTACCTGTCACCTCTTGAGCCAGATAATCAGACGCTGCCTTAATTAGCACCAAGATTACCTGTGATGACCATCAAAGCACGTCTCATTTGCCCTAAGGTGGTGCTCGGTGTTCGTGTTTGGTTAATTAGCTATTCAGACTGATGGTTTATTAGTTGACTTAAAGCTCAGACTCATGATTGGTTAACTAGACTCGGATTCATGATTGGTTAACTAGACTCGGATTCATGATTGGTTAACTAGACTCGGATTCATGATTGGTTAACTAGACTCGGATTCATGATTGGTTAACTAGACTCAGATTCATGATTGGTTAACTAGACTCAGATTCATGATTGGTTAACTAGACTCGGATTCATAATTGGTTAACTAGACTCGGATTCATAATTGGTTAACTAGACTCAGATTCATGATTGGTTAACTAGACTCGGATTCATAATTGGTTAACTAGACTCAGATTCATGATTGGTTAACTAGACTCAGATTCATGATTGGTTAACTAGACTCAGATTGAACTATATCTTACCTTATTTACCTTGGAGAATGATATTGATTTACCTTGAAAGAGATCTGAATTATTTTGCCTTGAAATAGACCTTACCTCCATTCCCTTACACAGACCTGGTGTGTGTGTGTGTGTGTTGGTAGCAGAGTGAAAGGGTGAGGTCTGGGGGGGGGGGTAAACAGAAAGAGTGCACCCTGGCGCCTGGGACAAGCTCAGTAAATTACCTTAACACAGCCACTAACTAGGGACTGTAACCCCTCATCTGTACACACACACACACCCTCCCCCCTCTTTCCTTCCCACCCCCTCTTTCCTTCCTTCCCTCCCTCCCCCTCTTTCCTTCCCTCCCTCCCTCTTTTCTTCCCTCCCTCACCCACCACGAGGGGCTGGGTTACGTTGTGATGTGCCTTGTACCGGGGCTGACACCTTAGGTCGAGATGCTGAAGGTTATCAGAACAAGAAGCAGAAAGTTATTATGTCGATATCAACAGATAACGAGTTACACGACCCTCCTTCAGGCACGACCAATTTCTGTGTCGTTAAACGTTTATGATTGTGGAGGGAGGGTCGTGTCGTGTCCAGTCCAGGCAGAATCAACCAACTAGAGAATGATTGTTTGCTTGCCAGCCCAGTGTGCTTGAGGGATTCTTAGGTGCGAGTGTAGACAGGGAGGGATTCTTAGGTGGTCAGTCGTGAGTGTAGACAGGGAGGGATTCTTAGGTGGTCAGTCGTGAGTGTAGACAGGGAGGGATTCTTAGGTGGTCAGTCGTGAGTGTAGACAGGGAGGGATTCTTAGGTGGTCAGTCGTGAGTGTAGGGACAGTGGTCAGGGATTCTTAGGTGGTCAGTCGTGAGTGTAGACAGGGAGGGATTCTTAGTCGTGAGTGTAGACAGGGAGTCTTAGGTGCGAGTGTAGACAGGGGGGGATTCTTAGGTGGTCAGTCGTGAGTGTAGACAGGGGGATTCTTAGGTGGTCAGCTGTAGTTGAGATTGTTTTCTTCAACATAACCTTCGGCGTTGGTTTCAGTGGATCGAAGAAGCCATATCTATAGACCTGGAGTTGCACGGTTCGTATCCCACGTAGTTTCCCCACCGTTGCTAATTAACGCTCAAGTCTTCATCATGAACACTGAGTGAAGTATTGACTGTGGCGCTAACAAGGGATTTTTATCTCATAACCTTCATTATTTTCACCCGGTAGATTTATTTACACAACAGTTTTATTTACAGAATAACTATAGTTATTTACACAATAGTTCCATTTACACAATAGTTCCATTTACACAATAGTTCCATTTACACAATAGTTCCATTTACACAATAGTTCCATTTACACAATAGTTCCATTTACACAATAGTTCCATTTACACAATAGTTCCATTTACACAATAGTTCCATTTACACAATAGTTCCATTTACACAATAGTTCCATTTACACAATAGTTCCATTTACACAATAGTTCCATTTACACAATAGTTCCATTTACACAATAGTTCCATTTACACAATAGTTCCATTTACACAATAGTTCCATTTACACAGCAATTATACTTACATAACAGTTTGATTCACTAGTCACCACTCAGCAGTTATTTTCACTCGGTGTTTACGTTCATGTTATCAAGTTTGTTGCTGGTGATGCTTGTGTTTAGTGCTGGCAGGTTAATTATCTTCATCTTCAGGTATAATAAGCCCTTTGCATCCTGCTGTTATTCCTCTCCTCTTCCTCTTCTTTCCCTTCTTCTTCCTCGTAGTCGTCTTCTTCCTTCTCTTTTTCTTCCTCTTCCTCGTAGTCTTCTTCTTCCTCCTCCTCTTTTAATATCTCTTCCTTTTCTATTCCCCCTCCTCCCCCTCTTCCTCCCACACATCCCTTCCAAGCACATCCTTCTTCACAACGCATCCTTCACCTCTCCCTTTCTCCTTCCTCTCTCCCTTTTCCCTCCTCCCTCCCTCCCTCCCTTCCCCCCCCTTTCTCCTCCCTCCCCCACCCCCCCACACGCACCCCACCCCCACGCACCCCCCCCCACGTACACCACCCAGAGAAGCAGAAGACAACCATCCGCTGCCGACTGGTTTGTATAATGAATGTTATTGTGTGTGTACAACCTGAGCTGTCAGACGAGACGACGCCCCACGATATCACCACTTAGGTGTTTTTTGTCTCTCTTAATTCACATAAATTCACTAACGAGTTTTCATGATCGCAATACTGTTACCGAAAGCTGACGGGGGGGGGTAGGCAGGGAGGGAAGTGAGCGGGGGGAGGAGGGTGAGAGAGAGAGAGGGAGGGTGGGTGAGAGGGAGAGTGGGTGAGAGGGAGAGTGGGATAAAGGAATGGTGGGAGAGAGAGATGGAAGGAGAGAGAGTTGATGGTGCTAACGGCGTCAATTGGCATTTAGGTTCAATATGCAGGAGAGACAGTGTGGCACGACGGGTCAAGACAGTGCGGATACTCAACATCAGGTGTCACGGTATCTTTGTGAGGTTCAGCCTGAGCTAGATGGCAGTCAGCGTGTGCGTAGGTGGTAGAGAGGGTGGGGGTGAGAAGAGGGTGGGTTGGTGGAGAGGGTGGGCTAGTGGTCGGGGTGGGTTGGTAGACGGGTTAGTGGTGGTGTTGATTGTTGGAGCAGGGTGGGCAGGTGTGTGGGGCAGGTGACGTGTGGGCAGGTGATTGTTGGAGGCAGGTAACGTGTGGGCAGGTGATTGTTGGAGGCAGGTGACGTGTGGGCAGGTGGTTGTTGGAGGCAGGTGACGTGTGGGCAGGTGATTGTTGGAGGCAGGTGACGTGTGGGCAGGTGGTTGTTGGGCAGGTGACGTGTGGGCAGGTGGTTGTTGGAGGCAGGTGAAGTGTGGGCAGGTGGTTGGTGGAGGCAGGTGACGTGTGGGCAGGTGGTTGTTAGGGGTGGTGACGACAATGGGCGGTGATTGTTGGAGGCAGGTGACGTGTGTGCAGGTGGTTGTTAGAGGCAGGTGACGTGTGGACAAGGTGGTTGTTGGAGGCAGGTGACGTGTGGGCAGGTGATTGTTGGAGGCGGAATTTGACGTGTGGGCAGATGGTTGTTGGAGGCAGGTGACGTGTGGGCAGGAGTGGTTGTTAGGCTGGGTGACGTGTGGGCAGGTGGTTGTTGGAGGCAGGTGACGTGTATGGGCAGGTGGTTGTTGGAGGCAGGTGACGTGTGGGCAGGTGGTTGTTTGGAGGCAGGTGACGTGTGGGCAGGTGGTTGTTGGAGGCGAGCAACGTGTGGGCAGGTGATTGTTGGAGGCAGGTGACGTGTGGGCAGGTGGTTGTTGGATGCAGGTGACGTGTGGGCAGTGATTGTTGGAGGCAGGTGACGTGGACAGGTGATTGTTGGAGGCAGGTGACGTGTGGGCAGGTGATTGTTGGAGGCAGGTAACGTGTGGGCAGGTGGTTGTTAGAGGCAGGCGACATGTGGGCAGGTGGTTGTTGGGCAGGCCTGTGGGCAGGTGGTTGTTGGAGGCAGGTGACGTGTGGGCAGGTGGTTGTTGGGAGGCAGGTGACGTGTGGGCAGGTGGTTGTTGGAGGCAGGTGACGTGTGGGCAGGTGGTTGTTGGAGGCAGGTGACGTGTGGGCAGGTGGTTGTTGGAGGCAGGTGACGTGTGGGCAGGTGGTTGTTGGAGGCAGGTGACGTGTGGGCAGGTTGTTGTTGAGGACAGGTGGTGGTTGTGGGCAGGAGGGCAGGTGACGTATGAGCAGGAGCTGGGCGTTGGATGATGGGTGAGGATGTCATTGGTGCCCAGCGGGGTCGTGTGTGTGGTCCTGGGAGACAGTGTTACAGGTGTGGTCATGTTAGCACACACAGTTTGATACATCACCTCCCATATCCTACACCTTCAGTTACTCCCGAGGCACTCACTCCCAGTCACCCGAGGCACTCACTCCCAATCACCAAAGGAGGTCACCCCCAGTCACCCGAGGCAGTCACCCCCAATCACCAAAGGAGGTCACCCCAGTCACCCGAGGCAGTCACCCCCAGTCACCCGAGGCACTCACCCCCAATCACCCGAGACGGTCATGGTAAATAAAAAAGGCATTTCAAAACGAGGATGACGAAAGAATCGGTCACTTGAAATAAACAAAACAACACAAACACCATCATCCCTCAGTCAGAAAGGAGTTCCATCAGTCAAGTGAGTGAAGGTATACGTTGGGCTGACTGAACGAACATTCTTATAGCTGTTGGCCTGGGGAAGGGTGAGAGGTGTAGTTGCTGTGTCAGTGGGTGTTGGTGTGTGTGGTGTAGAGGGTGTGTAAAGGTCATTGTACATCGATCATTATACCCCTAGTACTGTAGCTCTCTCTCTCTCTCTCTCTCTCTCTCTCTCTCTCTCTCTCTCTCTCTCTCTCTCTCTCTCTCTCTCTCTGTATAAGTTCAAGAGCACATTACGACTCAAAGATAATTCCACGTTAGATACTTGTTGAGAATCTGAAAATGAGTTAATTCCTGGAAGATCTACACAGGAGATTAGTATCCAATCCTGAGTTAAATGGCCCGATGAATGGGTTTTCCCAGGCGTGACGGGTAGGGGAGGGGTGTCTGGGGGCGTGGGGTGATTAGGTGGGAAGAGGGGGGTAGGGGGGCGTGAGACGGACCACCTACTTGCGGACGTGTGCGTGTGAAGCCTCTTAAGTATTGGTAATCAGAGTACCACGCTGATGTTCACTCATGTCACGGCCTTTTTCTCTTCAGCATGACAAGCTTAAAGGTTCTCAGAGAGAGAGAGAGAGAGAGAGAGAGAGAGAGTTATTTCAATCGCTGATTTTTAATGTGGTTAATCCCTTGAAAGTGAACTTGTCGAGCAGGACCGACTTCTGAAGTAAGAAACTCCTAACCTAACCTAACTCCTCTGGTAGTATTTAGGGGCGTTTAATCACCAGGTAAATAATCTGGGAGGTTAATCTTCAGGTGGTCAGTTTTAAGTATCAAAACAAGAATCCAGTTAAATTATGAGTCTGGTGGATGATGCTCATTTGTTCTGCACGTCCAGTTACTTATAAAGGAGGTCACGTCGCCTCTTTTATATTAACATTCATGACCAAGTGTCCAATCTGTCGTGGGAAGTAATGATCACCAGCATCTTGAAGACCTGCAACTCGTCCCTTGTCCTCGGTGCTTTAGATCCCGTCTGGTCCAAACAACACTCTGGAGGTGAACGACTTTTTCACACCCACCTGTTTATTGACCCCAGTTTCGGGTCTATTCTTAGTGTGGAGCAAACTAGTAAAGTGACGCACCTGCCTCTTAACCATCATTTTGTGCCTTTGGCTTTGATGTGGACCAAGACCCTGTGAACCAGTAAGTCAGTTTCATGTTTATCATCGCTGTAAACCACACCACCATA
>NW_024728934.1:0-2500 GCF_018991925.1 Homarus americanus | reverse complement strand
CACGTGACTGAGGTTATCTGGGGAGTCACGGGCTAGTGGTTGTTTGTGTACCCAACAGATGGTGTTGATGGTGCTGATGGTGGTGATGATTTTTGTGATAGTGGTGGTGATTTTGGTGACGTATAGTGGCGGTGGCGCTGATGGTGGTGGTGTAGGAGATGGTGGTGATGGTGGTGGTGGTGTTGGTGATGAGCTACACACTCCAGGCTCATTTACCATGAGTTACACCTCTTGTACGCTTACCACAACAAGGTCTTATATCATGCCCGTGTATAAAGAATAACACTGTATATTAGAGGGGGTACGAGGGGGAGGCTACTGGGAGAGGGGTTCAGAGGGGTGAGGTACTGGGGAGGGTTCAGTGGGAGTGGGGGTAGGATACAGAGTGGGGAGGGATACTAAGGGGTAGAGGGCTACAAAGTGGGAAGGGAGAGTACAAGGGGGAAATGAAGGTTACAGGGTGGAGGGGAGGTTACAGGGAGGGGAAGAGAGGTTACAGGGAGGAGAAGAGAGGTTACAGGGAGAGGACGAGAGGTTACAGGGAGGGGAAGAGAGGTTACAGGGAGGAGAAGAGAGGTTACAGGGAGGGGACGAGAGGTTACAGGGAGGGGAAGAGAGGTTACAGGGAGGGGACGAGAGGTTCAGGGAGAGGAAGAGATGTTACAGGTGAGAGGGAGAGATGTTACAAGGAGAGGAAGACATGTTACAGGTGAGAGGGAGAGATGTTACAGGTGAGAGGGAGAGATGTTACAGGGTGGAAGGGAAGTTACAGGTGAAAGGGAGAGATGTTACAGGGAGAGGAAGAGATGTTACAGGGTGGAAGGGAAGTTACAGGTGAGAGGGAGGTTACAGGGAGGGAAAGGAAGGTTACAAGGGGAGAAGGGAGGTGAAGGAAGGTTAGAGGGAGGGGAGGGAAGGTTACAGGGAGAGGAAGAGATGTTACAGGGTGGAAGGAAGGTTACAAGGGGGAGGGGGGAGGTTAAAGGGGGGTGAAGGGGGCTGAGTCACGCGTAATACTGAATATAATGGGATGATGGGTCAAGCTTAATGGGGTGATGGGTCAAGCTTATCTTATCTGGCAACGTCTATCAGCGGAGAGGTAAATATTTATACTTTATTCGTTATTTGTTCTTTGTCAGAGTGATGTTTTGGGTTCTCGTTATTTGTTCGTTGTCAGAGAGGTTTTTGGTTGGCTAATTTTACGGACTTTTCTTTTCCTCGTTGTCATATATGTTTATATTTATCGTTATTATGTTAGTTTCATCTCCTCAAAAGTTAGTGTGTAGGGTTGTGCTTTTATATGTCTGTCTGTCTATCTGTCTGTCTGTCTGTCTGTCTGTCTGTCTGTCTGTCCTTAGTTATTAAGGATCACCTGAAAGCTAATGTTAATATTGTTCATTTTTATGGACCTGTCATGATACAAACTTTCATACAGTGAACTGAAGTTGAAGCCGAGGCATTATCTACAACTCCTCCCCCCCCTCCTTCTCCCATTCCCCTCACCGCCCCTCCTCTTCCTTAACCCCCTTCCCGCCTCCTGCCCTCGCCTCCTTCCCTCACCTTTACCCCTTCCTCCCACTTCCCCATCCTCACCTCACCTCCTTCCCTCACCCTTACCCCTTCCTCCCACTTCCCCATCCTCACCTCACCTCCTTCCTTCACCCTTACCCCTTCCTCCCACTTCCCCATCCTCACCTCACCTCCTTCCCTCACCCTTACCCCTTCCTCCCACTTCCCCTTCCTCCTCTCACCTTCCTCCCCTTCCTCCTCTCACATCTCCTCCCCTCACCTTCCTCTTCCTCTTTAACAAAAAACTTGAGAACTTTACGCTATGGGGCCTTAATATACAGGTAGCAGCAGAACATTTTAGTAGCTGTAGGTATCTGACACACACACACACACACACACACACACACACACACACACACACACCATTAAAACCTGTAATATAATCAAGAAGTTATGTATAGGGTAAAAAATATATCACCTATCTTACACGGTAAACATGTTGGTCAATTATAAGATTATTTATGTAATGAGTGACAGTCGTGTGGGAGATGATGGAGAGTGAGTGAGACGGCGTTTAGAAATCCTGACGGAGGAGGAACCATGGTGTTTAGGAGTCGTTCGGATCCTTGTTACGTCGTGTCGTTCATTAATGTTACTCGAGTTGTGTTTCTGGGGAAGGGAGGGAGGGTTGGGGGGAAGGGAGGGGAGGGGGAGGAGAGAGGGATGGGGACTGGGGGATGGAGAGATAGAGGAGGAAGGGACTGTGGGGAGGAAGAGGGGGAGGGACTGGGGGATTGAGAGATAGAGGAGGGTGGAGAGAGGGACTGGGGCAGGGAGAGAGGGACTGGGGCAGGGAGAGAGGGACTGGGGCAGGGAGAGAGGGACTGGGGCAGGGAGAGAGGGACTGGGGCAGGGAGAGAGGGACTGGGTGAGGGAGAGAGGGACTGAGGGAGGGAGAAATGGAGGTGGAGGGAGAGAGTGAGGAGGAGGC
>NW_024728933.1:0-20389 GCF_018991925.1 Homarus americanus | reverse complement strand
CGATCAAAGGACTTTGATATACTTAATCACAGGACTTTGTTATACTCGACCAGGGGCCTTTGTTATACTCGATTAGAAAACTTTGTTATTCTCGACCAGGGGCCTGTGTTATACTCGATTTGAAAACTTTGTTATACTCGACCAGGGGACTTTGTTATACTCCACCAGGAACTTTGTTATACTCGATCAGGGGATATGTTATACTCGATCAGAGACTTTGTTATACTCGAACAAGGGCCTTTGTTATACTCGATTAGAAAACTTTGTTATACTCGACCAGGGGACTTTGTTATACTCGATCAAGGGACTTTTGTTATACTCGATCAGGGGACTTTGTTATACTCGACCAGGGGCCTTTGTTATACTCGATCACCGGACTTTGTTATACTAGATAAGGGACTTTGTTATACTCGATAAGGGGAATTTGTTATACTCGATAAGAGGACTTTGTTAGACTTGAACAGGGGACTTTGTTATACTCGATCAGGGGATTTTGTTATACTCGATTAGGCAGCTTTGTTATACTCGATCAGGGAACT
Organism: Homarus americanus; assembly: GCF_018991925.1. NCBI lineage: Eukaryota > Metazoa > Arthropoda > Malacostraca > Decapoda > Nephropidae > Homarus > Homarus americanus. Next base: position 19,850 of record NW_024728933.1, on the reverse strand, counting down.
TTGTTATACTCGATGAGGGGCCTTTGTTATACTCGATTAGGGACCTTTGTTATACTCGATCAGGGGACTTTGTTATACTCGATCAGGGGACGTTTTTATACTCGAACAGGTGGGCTGTGTTATACTCGATCAGGGGACTTTGTTATACTCGATGAGGAGGCTTTGTTATACTCGATCAGGGGACTTTGCTATACTCGACCTGGGGGACTTTGTTATACTCGATCAGGGGACTTTGTTATACTCGACCAGGAAACTTTTTTATACTTGACCAATGGACTTTGTTATACTCGATGAGGGGCCTTTGTTATACTCGACCAGAGGACTTTGTTATACTCGATCAGAGGACTTTGTTATACTCGACCAGGGGACTTTTTTATACTTGACCAATGGACTTTGTTATACTCAATGAGGGGCCTTTGTTATACACGATCAGGGTACTTTGTTATACTCGACCAGGGGACTTTGTTATATGCGATCGGGGGACTTTTTTATACTCCATCAGGGACTTTGTTATACTCGATAAGGGGACTTTGTTTTACTCAATCAGGGGACTTTGTTGTACTCGATTAGAGACCTTTATTATACTCGATGAGGGGACTTGGTTATACTAGACAAGGGGACTTTTTTATAATTAATCAGGGGTCTTTGTCATACTCGATCAGTGGACTTTCCTATATTTGACCAATGGACTTTGCTATACTCGATGTGGGAGATTGTTATACTCGATCAGAGGACTTTGTTATACTCGACCAGGGGACTTTGTTATACTCGATCAGGGGACTTTGTTATACTCGTCTAGGGGGCTTTTTTATACACGATCAGTGGACTTCGTAATACTCGATCAGGGGACTTTGTCCTACTCGATCAGGCCCCTTTGCTATTCTCGACCAGTGGACTTTGTTATAATCGATCAGGGGACATTGTTATGCTCGATATGGGGACTTTTTTATACTGGGCTAGGGGACTTTTCTGTACTCGATCAGGGGACTTTGTTATACTGGACCAGGGGACTTTTTTCTACCTGATCGGGGGACTTTGTTATACTCGATCAAGGGACTTTGTTATACTCGATAAGGGGACTTTGTTATACTCGATTAGAGGAATTTGTTATACTCGATCAGGGGACTTTGTCTTACTCGATCAGGGGACTTTGTTATACTGGACCAGGGGACTTTTTTATACCCGATCGGGGGACTTTGTTATACTCGATAAGGGGACTTTGTTATACTCGATAAGAGGAATTTGTTATACTCGATCAGGGGACTTTGTCTTACTCGATCAGGGCCCTTTGCTATACTCGACCAGGGGACTTTGTTATAATCGATCAGGGGACTTTGTTATGCTCGATATGGGAACTTTGTTATCCTGGGACAGGGTTACGTTTTTATACTCGACCAGGGGACTTTGTTATACTAGTATCAGGGGACTTTGTTATTCTCGACTAGGGGACTTTGTTATACTCAGTCAGGGACTTTGTTATTATCGATCAGGGGACTTTGTTATGCTCGATCTGGGGACTTTGTTATGCTGGGCCAGGAGACTTTGTTATACTCGATCAGGGGACTTTGTTATACTCGATTAGGCGGCTTAGTTATACTCGATCAGGTGACTTTGTTATACTCGATGAGGGGCTTTTCTTATACTTGATCAGGGGCCTTTGTTATACTAGATCAGTGGACTTTGTTATACTCGATTAGGGGCCTTTTTTGGACTCGATCAGGGGCCTTTGTTATACTCGATCAGGGGACTTTCTTATACCCGATCAAGGGACTTTCTTACACTCGAGCAGGGGGCTTTGTTATACTCGATGAGGTGACTTTGTTATATTCGATGAGGAGGCTTTGTTATACTCGATCAGGGGACTTTGCTATACTCGACCAGGGGACTTTGTTATATTCGATCAGGGGACTTGCTATACTCGACCAGGGGACTTTTTTATACCTGACCAATGGACTTTGTTATACTAGATAAGAGGCCTTTGTTATACTTGATCAATGGACTTTGTTATACTCAATGAGTGACCTTTGTTATAGTCGATCAGGGGACTTTTTTATACTCGACCAAGGACTTTGTTATACTCGATGAGGGGATATGTTATACTCGATCACTGGACTTTGTTATACTCGATTAGGGGCCTTTGTTTTACTCGATGAGGGGGCTTTGTTATACTCGACCAGGGGACTTTTTTATACTCGATCAGGGAACTTTGTTATACTCACCCAGGGGACATTTTCAAAATTAAACAGGGGACTTTGTCATACTCGATCAGGGGAATTTTGTTATACTCGATCAGGGGATATGTTATATTCGATCAGGGGACTTTGTTATACTCCACCAGAGGACTTTGTTATACTCGATCAGGGGAGTTTGTTATACTCAATCAGGGGACTTTGTTATACACGATGAGGGGCTTTTGTTATCCTCGATCAGGGGACTTTGTTATACTCGACCAGGGCACTTTTTTATACTCGATCAGGGGACTTTGTTATACTCGACCAGAGGACTTTGTTATACTCGATCAGGGGATATGTTATACTCGATGTGGGGACTTTGCTATACTTGATTAGGGGATTTTGTTATACTCGATCAGGGAATTTTGTTATACTCGATCAGAGGACTTTGTTATACTCGACCAGGGGCCTTTGTTATACTCGATAAGAAAACTTTGTTATACTCGACCACGGTACTTTGTTATACTCGATCAAGGGACTTTTGTTATACTCGATCAGGGGACTTTCTTATACTCGTCCAGGGGCCTTTGTTAAACTCGATCAGGAGACTTTGTTATACTCGTTAAGGGGACTTTGTTATACTCGATAAGGGGAATTTGTTATACTCGATAAGGGGACTTTGTTAGACTCGAACAGGGGACTTTCTTATACTCGACCAGGGGACTTTGTTATACTCGTCCAGGGGGCTTTGTTATACTCGATCAGGGGACTTTCTTATACTCGATCTGGGGACTTTGTCTTACTGGATCAGGGCCCTTTGCTATACTCGACCAGGGGACTTTGTTATAATCGATCAGGGGACTTTGTTATGCTCGATATGGGGACTTTGTTATACTGGGCCAGGGGACTTTTTTATGCTCGATCAGGGGACTTTGTTATACTCGATCAAGGGACTTTTGTTATACTTGATCAGGGGACATTGTTATACTCGACCAGGGGCCTTTGTTATACTCGATCACCGGACTTTGTTATACTCGATAAGGGGTCTTTGTATTACTCGATAAGGGGAATTTGTTATACTCGATAAGGGGACTTTGTTAGACTCGAACAGGGGACTTTGTTATACTCGACCAGGGGACTTTGTTATACTCGATTAGGCGGCTTAGTTATACTCGATCAGGTGACTTTGTTATACTCGATGAGGGGCTTTTCTTATACTTGATCAGGGGCCTTTGTTATACTAGATCAGTGGACTTTGTTATACTCGATTAGGGGCCTTTTTTGGACTCGATCAGGGGCCTTTGTTATACTCGATCAGGGGACTTTCTTATACCCGATCAAGGGACTTTCTTATACTCGAGCAGGGGGCTTTGTTATACTCGATGAGGGGACTTTGTTATATTCGATGAGGAGGTTTTGTTATACTCGATCAGGGGACTTTGCTATACTCGACCAGGGGACTTTGTTATATTCGATCAGGGGACTTGCTATACTCGACCAGGGGACTTTTCTATACCTGACCAATGGACTTTGTTATACTAGATGAGGGGCCTTTGTTATACTTGATCAATGGACTTTGTTATACTCAATGAGTGACCTTTGTTATAGTCGATCAGGGGACTTTTTTATACTCGACCAGAGGACTTTGTTATACTCGATGAGGGGATATGTTATACTCGATCACTGGACTTTGTTATACTCGATTAGGGGCCTTTGTTTTACTCGATGAGGGGGCTTTGTTATACTCGACCAGGGGACTTTTTTATACTCGATCAGGGAACTTTGTTATACTCAACCAGGGGACTTTTTCAAAATTAAACAGGGGACTTTGTCATACTCGATCAGGGGAATTTTGTTATACTCGATCAGGGGATATGTTATATTCGATCAGGGGACTTGTTTATACTCAACCAGAGGACTTTGTTATACTCGATCAGGGGACTTTGTTATACTCAATCAGGGGACTTTGTTATGCTCGATCTGGGGACTTTGTTATCCTCGATCAGGGGACTTTGCTATACTCGACCAGGGGACTTTGTTATACTCGATAGGGGTCTTTGTTATACTTAACCAGGGGACTTTTTTATACTAGACCAATGGACTTTGTTACACTAGATGAGAGGCCTTTGTTATACTCGATCTGGGGACTTTGTTATACTCGAGAAGGGGACTTTGTTACTCTCGATCAGGGGACTTTTTTATACTCGAACCAGAGGACTTTGTTATACCCGATCAGAGGACTTTGTTATACTCGACCAGGGGACTTTTTTATACTTGATCAATGGACTTTGTTATACTCAATGAGGGACCTTTGTTATACTCGATCAGGGGACTTTTTTATACTTGACCAGAGGACTTTGTTATACTCGATTGGGGGATATGCTATACTCGATCAGTGGACTTTGTTATACTCGATTAGGGGCCTTTGTTTTACTCGATGAGGGGGCTTTGTTATACTCGACCAGGGGACTTTTTTATACTCGATCAGGGACCTTTGTTATACTCAACCAGGGGACTTTTTCAAAATTAAACAGGGGACTTTGTCATACTCGATCAGGGGAATTTTGTTATACTCGATCAGGGGATATGTTATATTCGATCAGGGGACTTTGTTATACTCAACCAGAGGACTTTGTTATACTCGATCAGGGGAGTTTGTTATACTCAATAAGGGGATTTTGTTATAATCGATGAGGGGCTATTGTTATCCTCGATCAGGGGACTTTGTTATACTCGACCAGGGGACTTTTTTATACTCGATCATGGGACTTTGTTATACTCGACCAGAGGACTTTGTTATACTCGATCAGGGGATATGTTATACTCGATGAGGGGACTTTGCTATAATTGATTAGGGGACTTTGTTATATTCGATCAGGGGCCTTTGTTATACTCGATAAGAAAACTTTGTTATACTCGACCAGGGTACTTTGTTATACTCGATCAAGGGAATTTTGTTATACTCAATCAGGGGACTTTGTTATACTCGTCCAGGGGCCTTTGTTATACTCGATCACTAGACTTTGTTATACTCGTTAAAGGGACTTTGTTATACTCGATAAGGAGAATTTGTTATACTCGATAAGGGGACTTTGTTAGACTCGAACAGGGGACTTTGTTATACTCGACCAGGGAACTTTGTTATACTCGATTAGGCGGATTTGTTATTCTCGATCAGGGGACTTTGTTATACTCGATCAGGGGCCTTTGTTATACTCGAGAAGGGGGCTGTGTTAAACTCGATCAGGGGACTTTGTTATACTCGATCTGGAGGCTTTGTTATTCTCGATCAGGGGACTTTGCTATACTCGACCAGGGGACTTTGTTATACTCGATCAGGGGTCTTTGTTATACTCGACCAGGGGACTTTTTTATACTTGACCAATGGACTTTGTTATACTCGATGATAGGCTTTTGTTGTACTCGATCTGGCGACTTTATTATACTCGAGCAGGGGACTTTGTTATACTCCATCAGGGGACTTTGTTATACTCAATCAGGGGACTTTGTTATACTCGATTAGGGCCCTTTGTTATACTCGATGAGAGGGCTTTGTTATACTCGACCAGGGGACTTTGTTATACTCGATCAGGGGACTTTGTTATACTCGACCAGGGGACTTTTTTATATTAATCAGGGGACTTTGTCATACTCGATCAGTGGACTTTCCTATATTTGACCAATGGACTTTGCTATACTCGATGAGGGGCTTTTGTTATACTCGATCTGGGGACTTTGTTATTATCGACCAGGAGACTTTATTATACTCGATCATGGGACTTTGTTATACTCGAGCAGAGGACTTTGCTATACTCGATCAGGGGATATGTTATACTCGATCAGAAGACTTTGTTATACTCGACGAGGGGCCTTTGCTATACTCGATTAGAAAACTTTGTTATACTCGACCAGGGGACTTTGCTATACTCGATCAGGGGACTTTGATATACTCGATCAGGGACTTTGTTATACTCGTCCAGGGGGCTTCGTTATACTAGGATCAGGGGACTTTGTTATTCTCGACCAGGGGACTTTGTTATACTCGAACAGAGGCCTTTGTTATACTCGGTCAGGGGACTTTGTTATGCTCGATCTGGGGAGTTTGTTATACTGGGCCAGGAGACTTTGTTATACTCGATTAGGGGATATATTATACTCGATCAGGGGACTGCGTTATACTGGAACAGGGGGTTATAACAGGGGACTTTGTTATATTCAATAAGGGGACTTAATGTTAGACTCGAACAGGGGACTTTTTTATACCTGACCAATGGACTTTGTTATACTCGATTAGGGGCCTTTGTTATACTCGATGAGGGTGCTTTGTTTTGCTCGACCAGGGGACTTTTTCATACTTGATCAGGGGACTTTGTCATACTCGATCAGTGGACTTTTCTATATTTGACCAATGGACTTTACTATACTCGATGAGGGGTCTTTGTTATACTCGATCAGGGACTTTGTTATAGTCGACCAGGGGACTTTGTTATACTCGATCAGGGGACTTTGTTATACTCGATCAATAGGCTTTGTTATACTTGATGAGGGGACTTGCTATACTCGACCAGGGGACTTTGTTATACTCGATCAGGGGACTTTGTTATACTCGAGCAGGAGACTTTGTTATACTCTATCAGGGGACTTTTTTATACTCGACCCGAGGACTTTGTTATACTCGATCAGCGGATATGTTATACTCGGCCAGGGGGCTTTGTTATACTAGGATGAGGGGACTTTGTTATGCTCGATCAGGGGACTTTGTCTTACTCGATCAGGGCCCTTTGTTATACTCGACCAGGAGAATTTGTTATAATCGATTACGGGACTCTGTTATGCTCGATCTAGGGTCTTTGTTAAACTGGGCCAGGAGACGTTGTTATACTCGATCAAGGGATATGTTATACTCGATCAGGGGACTTTGTTATATTGGACCATGGGACTTTTTTATACTTGACCATCGAACTTTGTTATACTCGATAAGGGGCCTTTCTTATACTCGATTAGGGGACTTTGTTATACTCGAGCAGGGGACTTTGTTATATTCGATCAGGGGACTTTTTTATACTCGACCAGAGGACTTTGTTTTATTCGATTAGAGGACTTTGTTATACTCGACCAGGAGACTTTTTTATACTCGACCAGAGGACTTTGTTATACTCGAACAGGGGATATGTTATACTCGATCAGGGGACTTTGTTATACTCAACCAGAGGACTTTGTTATACTCAATCAGGGGACTTTGTTATACTCGATTAGGGGCCTTTGTTATACTCGATGAGGGGGCTTTGTTATACTCGACCAGGGGACTTTGCTATACTCGACCAGGGGACTTTGTTATACTCAATCAGGGACTTTGTTATTCTCGACCAGGGTACTCTTTTAAACTTGATCAGGGTACTTTGTCATACTCGATCAGTGGATTTTCCTATATTTGACCAATGGACTTTGCTATACTCGATGAGGGGCCTTTGTTATACTCGATCAGGGGACTTTGTTATACTCGACCAGTGGACTTTGTTATACTCGATCAGGGGATATGTTATACTCGATCACGGAACTTTGTTATACTTGATTAGGGGACTTTGCTATCCTCGATCAGGGGACTTTGTTATACTTGATTAGAGGACTTTGTTATACTCGGCCAGGGGCCTTTGTTATCCTCGATTAGAAAACTTTGTTATACTCGACCAGGGGACTTTGTTATACTCCACCAGGGACTTTGTTATACTCGATCAGGGGATATGTTATACTCGATCAGGGGACTTTGTTATACTCGGTTCAGGGGACTTTGTTAAACTCGTCCAGGGGGCTTTGTTATACTAGGATCAGGGGACTTTGTTATACTCGATCAGGGGACTTTGTCTTACTCGATCAGGGCCCTTTGCTATACTCGACCGGGGGACTTTGTTATAATCGATCAGGGGACTTTGGTATGCTCGATCTAGGGACTTTGTTATACTGGGCCAGGGGACTTTTTTATACTCGATCAGGGATCATTGTTACGCTGCACCAGGGGACATTTTTATTCTCGATTAGGGGACTTTGTTATACTCGGTTAGGGGACTTTTGTTACACTCGATCAGGGGACTTTTTATACTCGACCAGGGGCCTTTGTTATACTCGAATAGGGGACTTTGTTTTACTCGATAAGGGCACTTTGTTAGACTCGAACAGGGGACTTTGTTATACTCGATCAGGGGACTTTGTCTTACTCGATCAGGGCCCTTTGCTATACTCGACCGGGGGACTTTGTTATAATCGATCAGGGGACTTTGGTATGCTCGATCTAGGGACTTTGTCATACTGGGCCAGGGGACTTTTTTATACTCGATCAGGGGACTTTGTTATACTCGACCAGGGGACTTTTTTATAATTAATCAGGGGACTTTGTCATACTCGATCAGTGGACTTTCCTATATTTGACCAATGGACTTTGCTATACTCGATGAGGGGCTTTTGTTATACTCGATCTGGGGACTTTGTTATTATCGACCAGGAGACTTTGTTATACTCGATCATGGGACTTTGTTATACTCGAGCAGAGGACTTTGCTATACTCGATCAGGGGATATGTTATACTCGATCAGGGGACTTTGTTATACTTGATTAGGGGACTTTGTTATATTCGATCAGGGGACTTTGTTATACTCGATCAGAAGACTTTGTTATACTCGACGAGGGGCCTTTGCTATACTCGATTAGAAAACTTTGTTATTCTCGACCAGGGGACTTTGCTATACTCGATGAGGGGACTTTGATATACTCGATCAGGGGACTGCGTTAAACTGGAACATGAGACTTTGTTATACTCGATCAGGGGACTTTGTTATATTCAATAAGGGGACTTAATGTTAGACTCGAACAGGGGATTTTTTTATACCTGACCAATGGACTTTGTTATACTCGATTAGGGGCCTTTGTTATACTAGATGAGGGGGCTTTGTTTTGCTCGACCAGGGGACTTTTTCATACTTGATCAGGGGACTTTGTCATACTCGATCAGTGGACTTTTGTATATTTGACCAATGGACTTTACTATACTCGATGAGGGGCCTTTGTTATACTCGATCAGGGACTTTGTTATAGTCGACAAGGGGACTTTGTTATACTCGATCAGGGGACTTTGTTATACTCGATCAATAGGCTTTGATATACTTGATGAGGGGACTTGCTATACTCGACCAGGGGAGTTTGTTATACTCGATCAGGGGACTCTGTTATACTCGAGCAGGAGACTTTGTTATACTCGATCAGGGGATATGTTATACTCGTCCAGGGGGCTTTGTTATACTAGGATCAGGGGACTTTGTTATGCTCGATCAGGGGACTTTGTCTTACTCGATCAGGGCCCTTTGTTATACTCGACCAGGAGAATTTGTTATAATCGATTAGGGGACTCTGTTATGCTCGATCTAGGGTCTTTGTTAAACTGGGCCAGGAGACGTTGTTATACTCGATCAAGGGATATGTTATACTCGATCAGGGGACTTTGTTATACTGGACCTGGGGACTTTTTTATACTTGACCAACGGACTTTGTTATACTCGATAAGGGGCCTTTCTTATACTCGATCAGGGGACTTTGTTATACTCGAGCAGGGGACTTTATTATATTCGATCAGGGGACTTTTTTATACTCGACCAGAGGACTTTGTTTTATTCGATTAGGGGACTTTGTTATACTCGACCAGGGGACTTTTTTATACTCGACCAGAGGACTTTGTTATACTCGAACAGGGGATATGTTATACTCGATCAGGGGACTTTGTTATACTCAAGCAGAGGACTTTGTTATACTCAATCAGGGGACTTTGTTATACTCGATTAGGGGCCTTTGTTATACTCGATGAGGGGGCTTTGTTATACTCGACCAGGGGACTTTGCTATACTCGACCAGGGGACTTTGTTATACTCGATCAGCGACTTTGTTATACTCGACCAGGGCACTCTTTTATACTTGATCAGGGGACTTTGTCATACTCGATCAGTGGACTTTCCTATATTTGACCAATGGACTTTGCTATACTCGATGAGGGGCCTTTGTTATACTCGATCAGGGGACTTTGTTATACTCGACCAGTGGACTTTGTTATACTCGATCAGGGGATATGTTATACGCGATGAGGGTACTTTGTTATACTTGATTAGATGACGTTGTTATCCTCGATCAGAGGACTTTGTTATACTTGATCAGAGGACTTTGTTATACTCGGCGAGGGGCCTTTGTTATCCTCGATTAGAAAACTTTGTTATACTCGACCAGGGGACTTTGTTATACTCAACCAGAGGACTTTGTTATACTCGATCATGGGACTTTGTTATACTCGAGTAGAGGACTTTGCTATACTCGATCAGGGACTTTGTTTTACTCGATAAGGGACTTTCTTAGACTCGAACAGGTGACTTTGTTATACTCGATCAGGGGACTTTGTCTTACTCGATCAGGGCCCTTTGCTATACTCGACCGGGGGACTTTGTTATAATCGATCAGGGGACTTTAGTATGCTCGATCTAGGGACTTTGTTATACTGGGCCAGGGGACTTTTTTATACTCGATCAGGGACATTGTTACGCTGGACCAGGGGACATTTTTATTCTCGATTAGGAGACTTTGTTATAATCGATTAGGGGACTTTGTTTTACTCGATAAGGGGACTTTGTTAGACTCGAATAGGGGACTTTCTTATACTCGATCAGGGGACTTTGTCTTACTCGATCAGGGCCCTTTGCTATACTCGACCGGGGGACTTTGTTATAATCGATCAGGGGACTTTGGTATGCTCGATCTAGCGACTTTGTTATACTGGGCCAGGGGACTTTTTTATACTCGATCAGGGACTTTGTTACGCTGGACCAGGGGACATTTTTATTCTCGATTAGGAGACTTTGTTATACTCGATTAGGGGACTTTTGTTACACTAGATCAGGGCACTTTGTTATACTCGACCAGGGGCCTTTGTTATACTCGATTAGAAGACTTTGTTTTACTCGATAATGGGACTTTGATATACTCGATAAGGGGAATGTGTTATACTCGATAAGGGGACTTTGTTAGACTCGAACAGGGGACTTTGTTATACTCGACCAGGGGACTTTGTTATACTCTATTAGGCGGCTTTGTTATACTCGATCAGGGGACTTTCTTATACTCGATGAGGGGCCTTTGTTATACTCGGTCAGGGGCCTTTGTTATACTCGATCAAGGGACTTTGTTATACTCCATTAGAGGCCTTTTTTGGACTCGATTAGGGAACATTTTTATACTCGAGCAGGGGGCTTTGTTATACTCAATCAGGGGACTTTGTTATACTAGATCAGGAGGCTTTGTTAACCTCGATCAGGGGACTTTGCTGTACTCGACCAGGGGACTTTGTTATACTCGATTAGGGGACTTTGTTATACTCGATCAGGAGGCTTTTTTATACTCGATCAGGGGACTTTGCTATCCTCGACCAGGGGACTTTGTTATACTCGATCATTGGACTTTGTTATATTCGATTAGGGGCCTTTGTTATACTCGATGACGGGGCTTTGTTATACTCGACCAGGGGACTTTGCTATAGTCGACCAGGGGACTTTGTTATACTCGATTAGGGGACTTTGTTATACTCGACCAGGGAACTTTTTTATACTTGACCAATGGACTTTGTTATACTCGATGAGGGGCCTTTGTTTTACTCGATGATGGGACTTTGTTATACTCCACCAGGGGACTTTGTTATACTCGATCAGGTGACATTGTTATACTCGTTCAGGTGACTTTGTTATACTCGATCAGAGGACTTTGTTTTACTGGGCCTGGAGACTTTGTTATACTCGAGCAGGGGATTTGTTCTACTCGATTAGGGGACTTTGTTATACTGGACCAGGGGACTTTGTTATACTCGATCAGGGGACTTTGTTATACTCGATCAGGGGACTTTGTTAAACTCGTGTAGGGGGCTTTTTTATACTCGATCAGGGGACTTTGTTATAATCGATAAGGGGACTTTGTCTTACTCGATCAGGGGACTTTGTTATACTCGATCAGGGGACTTTTGTTATACTCGATCAGGGGAGTTTGTTATACTCAATCAGGGGATATGTTATACTCGATCAGGGGACTTTGCAATACTCAACCAGAGGACTTTGTTATACTCGATCAGGGGAATTTGTTATACTCAATCAGGGGACTTTGTCATACTCGATAAGGGGCCTTTGTTATACTCGACGAGGGGACTTTGTTATACTTGATCAGGGGACTCTGTTATACTTGATTAGGGGACTTTTTTATACTCGATCAAAGGACTTTGTTATACTTGATCAGAGGACTTTGTTATACTCAACCAGGGGCTTTGTTATACCTTTAATAGAAAAACTTTTTTATTCTCGACCAGAGGACTTTGTTATACTCAACCAGGGGTCTTTATTATTCTCGATCAGGGGACTTTGTTATACTGGACCAGGGGACTTTGTTATACTCGATCAGGGGACTTTGTTATACTCAATCAGGGAACTTTGTTATTCTCATCCAGGAGACTTTGTTATACTCGATCAGGAGGCTTTGTTATACTCGATCAGGGGACTTTGCTATACTCGACCAGGGGACTTTGTTATACTCGATCAGGGGACTTTGTTATAATCGACCAGGGGACTTTTTTATACTTGATCAGGGGACTTTGTCATACTCGATCAGTGGACTCTCCTATATTTGACCAATGGACTTTGCTATACTCGATGAGGGGACTTTGTTTAACTCGACCAGGGGACTTTGTTATAATCGATCAGGTGATTTTGTTATACTCGACCAGAGGACTTTGTTAGACTCGAGCAGGGGATATGTTATACTTAATCAGGGGACTTTGTTATACTTGATCAGGGGACTTTGTTATACTTGATTAGGGGACTTTTTTATACTCTATCAAAGGACTTCGTTATACTTGATCAGAAGACTTTGTTATACTCAACCAGGGGCCTTTGTTATACTCGATTAGAAAACTTTGTTATATTCGATTAGGGGACTTTGTTATACTCAACCAGGGGACTTTTTTATACTTGACTAATGGACTTTGTTATACTCAATGAGGGGCCTTTGTTATACTCGATCAGGGGACTTTGTTATACTCGACCAGGGGACTTTGTTATACTCGATCAGGTGATATGTTATACTCGATCAGGGGACTTTGTTATACTCGATCAGGGGACTTTGTTATACTTGATTAGAGGGACTTTGTTATCCTCGATCAGGGGACTTTGTTATACTTGATCAGAGGACTTTGTTATACTCGGCCAGGGGCCTTTGTTATACGCGATTAGAAAACTTTGTTATACTCGACCAGGGGACTTTGTTATACTCCACCAGTGGAATTTTTTATACTTGACCAATGGACTTTGTTATACTCAATGAGGGGCCTTTGTTATACCCGATTAGGGGACTTTGTTACACTCGACCAGGCGAATTTCTCATACTTGATCAGGGAACTTTGTCATACTCGATCAATGGACTTTCCTATATATGACCAATGGACTTTACTATACTCGATGAGGGTCCTTTGTTATACTCGATCAGGGACTTAGTTATACTCGACCAGGGGACTTTGTTATACTTGGTTAGGGGACTTTGTTATACTCGATCAAAGGACTTTGATATACTTAATCACAGGACTTTGTTATACTCGACCAGGGGCCTTTGTTATACTCGATTAGAAAACTTTGTTATACTCGGCCAGGGGCCTGTGTTACACTCGATTAGAAAACTTTGTTATACTCGACCAGGGGACTTTGTTATACTCCACCAGGAACTTTGTTATACTCGATCAGGGGATATGTTATACTCGATCAGGGAATTTGTTATACTTGGTTCAGGGTACTTTGTTATACTCGTCCAGGGGTCTTTGATATACTAGGATCAGGGGACATTGTTATGCTCGACTAGGGGACTTTGTCTTACTCGATCAGGGCCCATTGTTATACTTGACCAGGGGAATTTGTTATAATCGATTAGGGGACTCTGTTATGCTCGATCTAGGGTCTTTGTTAAACTGGGCCAGGAGACGTTGTTATACTCGATCAAGGGATATGTTATACTCGAGCAGGGGACTTTGTTATATTCGATCAGGGGACTTTTTTATACTCGACCAGAGGACTTTGTTTTATTCGATTAGGGGACTTTGTTATACTCGACCAGGGGACTTTTTTATACTTGACCAATGGACTTTGTTATACTCAATGAAGGGCCTTTGTTATACTCGATCATGGGACTTTGTTATACACGATCAGGGGACTTTGTTATACGCGATCAGGGGACGTTTTTTATACTCGACCAGAGGACTTTGTTATACTCGATCAGGGGATATGTTATACTCGATCAGGGGACTTTGTTATACTCAACCAGAGGGCTTTGTTATACTCAATCAGGGGACTTTGTTATACTCGATTAGGGGCCTTTGTTATACTCGATGAGGGGGCTTTGTTATACTCGACCAAGGGACTTTGTTATATTCGACCAGGGTACTCTTTTATACTTGATCTGGGGACTTTGTCATACTCGATCAGTGGACTTTCCTATATTTGACCAATGGACTTTGCTATACTCGATGATGGACCTTTGTTATACTCGATCAGGGGACTTTGTTATACTCGACCAGAGGACTTTGTTTTACTCGATCAGGGGATATGTTATACTCGATCAGGGTACTTTGTTATACTCGATCAGGGGACTTTGTTATACTCGGCCAGGGGCCTATGTTATCCTCGATTAGAAAGCTTTGTTATACTCGACCTGGGGACTTTGTTATACTCCACCAGGGACTTTGTTATACTCGATCAGGGGATATGTTATTCTCGATAAGGGGACTTTGTTATACTCGGTTCAGGGGACTTTGTTATACTCGTCCAGGGGGCTTTGTTATACTCGAATAGGGGACTTTGTTTTACTCGATTCAGGGGACTTTGTTATACTCGACCAGGGGCCTTTGTTATACTCGAATAGGGGACTTTGTTTTACTCGATAAGGGGACTTTGTTATACTCGATAAGGGGAATTTTTTATACTCGATAAGGGGACTTTGTTAGACTCGAACAGGGGACTTTGTTATACTCGATCAGGGGACTTTGTCTTACACGATCAGGGCCCTTTGCTATACTCGACCGGGGGACTTTGTTATAATCGATCAGGGGACTTTGGTATGCCCGATCTAGGGACTTTGTTATACTGGGCCAGGGGCCTTTTTCATACTCGATCAGGGGACTTTGTTACACTGGACCAGGGGACATTTTTATTCTCGATTAGGGGACTTTGTTATACTCGATTAGGGGACTTTTGTTACACTCGATCATGGGACTTTGTTATACTCGACCAGGGCCTTTGTTATACTCGATTACAGGACTTTGTTTTACTCGATAAGGGGACTTTGTTATACTCGACCAGGGGACTTTGTTATACTCTATTATGCGGCTTTGTTATACTCGATCAGGAGACTTTCTTATACTCGATGAGGGGTCTTTGTTATACTCGGTCAGGGGCCTTTGTTATACTAGATCAAGGGACTTTGTTATACTCGATCAGGGGACTTTGTTATACTAGATCAGGAGGCTTTGTTAACCTCGATCAGGGGACTTTGCTATACTCGACCAGGGGACTTTGTTATACTCGAGCAGAGGGCTTTGTTATACTCGATTAGGGGACTTTGTTATACTCGACCAGGGGACTTTGTTATACTCGATCAGGGAACTTTTTTATACATGACCAATGGACTTTGTTATACTCGATGAGGGGCCTTTGTTATACTCGATGAGGGGACTTTGTTATACTCCACCAGGGGACATTGTTATATTCGATCAGGGGACTTTTTTATACTCGACCAGAGGACTTTGTTATACTCAATCAGGGGATATGTTATACTTGATCAGGGACTTTGTTATACTCAACCAGGGGACTTTGTTATACTCGACCAGGGGACTTTGCTATAGTCGACCAGGGGACTTTGTTATACTCGATTAGGGGACTTTGTTATACTCGACCAGGGGACTTTTTTATACTTGATCAGGGGTCTTTGTCATACTTGACCAGAGTCCATTGTTATACTCGATCGGGGGACTTTCTTATACTCGATGAGTGGACTTTCCTATATTTGACCAATGGACTTTGCTATACTCGATGAGGGGCCTTTGATATACTCGATGAGGGGACATTATTATACTCGACCAGGGGACTTTGTTATACTCGATGAGGGGACTTTGTTATACTCGACCAGAGGACATGTTATACTCGATTAGAAAACTTTGTTATACTCGACCAGGGGACTTTGTTATACTCGATCACGGGACTTTTTTATACCCGACAAGACGAATTTGTTATACTCAATCCGGGGATATGTTATACTTGATCAGGGGACTTTGTTATACTCAACCAGGGGACTTTGTTATACTCGATTAGGGGCCTCTTTTATACTCGATGAAGGGGCTTTGTTAAACTCGATCAGGGGACTTTGCTATAGTCGACCAAGGGACTTTGTTATACTCGATTAGGGGACTTTGTTATACTCGACCAGGTGACTTTTTTATACTTGATCAGGGGACTTTGTCATACTTGACTAGAGGCCATTGTTATACTCGATCGGGGGACTTTGTTATACTCGATGAGTGGACTTTCCTATATTTGACCAATGGACTTTGCTATACTCGATGAGGGGCCTTTGTTATAGTCGATCAGGGGACATTGTTATACTCGACAAGGGGACTTTGTTATACTCGATGAGGGGACTTTGTTATACTCGACCAGAGGACTTTATTATACTCGATCAGGAGATATGTTATTCTCAATCAGGGGACTTTGTTATACTCGATTAGAAAACTTTGTTACACTCGACCAGGAGAATTTGTTATATTCGATCAGGGACTTTGTTATACTCCACCAGGGACTTTGTTATGTTCGATCAGGGTGCTATACCGACCAGGGACTTTGTTATACACGATCAGGGGACTTTGTTATACTCGATCAGGGGCTTTTTATACTTGGCCAATGGACTTTGTTATACTCAATGAGGGCCTTTGTTATACTCGATCAGGGGACTTTGTTATACACGACCAGGGGACTTTGTTATACGCAATCAGGGGACTTTTTTATACTCGACCAGAAGACTTTGTTATACTCGATCAGGGGATATGTTATACTCGTCCAGGGGACTTTGTTATACTCGATCAGGGAACTTTGTTATACGCGACCAGGGGACTTTTTTGAACTTGATTAGGGGACTTTGTCATACTCGATCAGTGGACTTTCCTATATATGAACAATGTTATACTCGATAAGGGGCCTTTGTTATACTCGATCAGGGGACTTTGCTATATTCGACAAGGGGACTTTGTTATACTCGATCAGGGTACTTTGTTATACTCGACCAGAGGAATTTGTTATACTCGATCAAGGGATATGTTATACTCGTCCATGGGGCTTTGTTACACTAGGATCAGGGGACTTTGTTATGCTCGATCAGGGGACTTTGTCTTACTCGATCAGGGCCCTTTGTTATACTCGACCAGGAGAATTTGTTATAATCGATTAGGGGACTCTGTTATGCTCGATCTAGGGTCTTTGTTAAACTGGGCCAGGAGACGTTGTTATACTCGATGAAGGGATATGTTTTACTCGATCAGGGGACTTTGTTATACTGGACCAGGGGACTTTTTTATACTTGACCAACGGACTTTGTTATATTCGATAAGGGGCCTTTGTTATACTCGATCAGGGGACTTTGTTATACTCGAGCAGGGGACTTTGTTATATTCGATCAGCGAACTTTTTTATACTCGACCAGAGGACTTTGTTTTATTCGATTAGGGGACTTTGTTATACTCGACCAGGGGACTTTTTTATACTCGACCAGAGGACTTTGTTATACTCGAACAGGGGATATGTTATACTCGATCAGGGGACTTTGTTATACTCAACCAGAGGACTTTGTTATACTCAATCAGGGGACTTTGTTATACTCGATTAGGGGCCTTTGTTATACTCGATGAGGGGGCTTTGTTATACTCGACCAGGGGACTTTGCTATACTCGACCAGGGGACTTTGTTATACTCGATCAGGGACTTTGTTATACTCGACCAGGGTACTCTTTTATACTTGATCAGGGGACTTTGTCATACTCGATCAGTGGACTTTCCTATATTTGACCAATGGACTTTGCTATACTCGATGAGGGGCCTTTGTTATACTCGATCAGGGGACTTTGTTATACGCGACCAGTGGACTTTGTTATACTCGATCATGGGATATGTTATACTCGATCAGGGTACTTTGTTATACTTGATTAGGGGACTTTGTTATCCTCGATCAGGGGACTTTGTTATACTTGATCAGAGGACTTTGTTATACTCGGCCAGGGGCCTTTGTTATCCTCGATTAGAAAACTTTGTTTTACTCGACCAGGGGCCTTGTTATACTCCACCAGGGACTTTGTTATACTCGATCAGGATATGTTATACTCGATCAGGGGACTTTGTTATACTCGGTTCAGGGGACTTTGTTATACTCGTCCAGGGGGCTTTGTTATACTAGGATCAGGGGACTTTGTTATACTCGATGAGTGGACTTTCCTATATTTGACCAATGGATCTTGGTTATACTCGATGAGGGCCTTTGTTATAGTCGATCAGGGGACATTGTTATACTCGACAAGGGGACTTTGTTATACTCGATGAGGGGACTTTGTTATACTCGACCAGAGGACTTTATTATACTCGATCAGGAGATATGTTATTCTCGATCAGGGGACTTTGTTATACTCGATTAGAAAACTTTGTTACACTCGACCAGGAGAATTTGTTCGATTAGAAAACTTTGTTATACTCGACCAGGAGAATTTGTTATATTCGATCAGGGGACTTTGTTATACTCCACCAGGGACTTTGTTATATTCGATCAGGGGATATGCTATACTCGACCAGGGGACTTTGTTATACACGATCAGGGGATTTGTTATACTCGACCAGGGGCTTTTTTATACCTGGCCAATGGACTTTGTTATACTCAATGAGGGGCCTTTGTTATACTCGATCAGGGGACTTTGTTATACACGACTAGGGGACTTTGTTATACGCAATCAGGGGACTTTTTTATACTCGACCAGAAGACTTTGTTATACTCGATCAGGGGATATGTTATACTCGTCCAGGGGACTTTGTTATACGCGATCAGGGAACTTTGTTATACGCGACCAGGGGACTTTTTTGAACTTGATTAGGGGACTTTGTCATACTCGATCAGTGGACTTTCCTATATATGACCAATGTTATACTCGATGAGGGGCCTTTGTTATACTCGATCAGGGGACTTTGCTATACTCGACAAGGGGACTTTGTTATACTCGATGAGGGTACTTTGTTATACTCGACCAGAGGAATTTGTTATACTCGATCAAGGGATATGTTATACTCGTCCATGGGGCTTTGTTATACTAGGATCAGGGGACTTTGTTATGCTCGATCAGGGGACATTGTCTTACTCGATCAGGGCCCTTTGTTATACTCGACCAGGAGAATTTGTTATAATCGATTAGGGGACTCTGTTATGCTCGATCTAGGGTCTTTGTTAAACTGGGCCAGGAGACGTTGTTATACTCGATCAAGGGATATGTTATACTCGATCAGGGGACTTTGTTATACTGGACCAGGGGACTTTTTATACTTGACCAAC
>NW_024728932.1:0-4626 GCF_018991925.1 Homarus americanus | reverse complement strand
GGGTTATGTGGAGGCCACAGGTTATGTGA
Organism: Homarus americanus; assembly: GCF_018991925.1. Classification (NCBI taxonomy): domain Eukaryota; kingdom Metazoa; phylum Arthropoda; class Malacostraca; order Decapoda; family Nephropidae; genus Homarus; species Homarus americanus. Next base: position 4,597 of record NW_024728932.1, on the reverse strand, counting down.
GGCCCACAGTTAGTGTGTGAGGCCCACAGGTTATGTGTGAGGCCCAAGGGGGTGGTGTGTGAGGCCCACAGGGTTATGTGAGGCCCATAGGGTTATGTGTGGAGGCCCACAGGGTTATGGAGGCCCACAGGTTATGTGAGGCCCACAGGTTATGTGAGCCCTACAGGGTTATGTGAGGCCCATTGGGTTATGTGATCCACAGGGTTATGTGAGGGCCCACAGGGTTATGTGGAGGCCCACAGGGTTGTGTGGAGCCCACAGGGTTATGTCAGGCTGCCACAGGTTATGTGTGGAGGGTTATGTGAGCCCATAAGCAGTGTAAGCCCACAGGGTTATGTGAGGCCCACAGGTATGTGTGGAGGCCACAGGGTTATGTGAGGCCCAGGGGTTATGAGGCCCACAGGGTTAGTGTGTGTGGCCCATCAGGGTTATGTGAGGCCCATAGGGTTATGAGGCCCATAGGGTTATGTGGAGGCCCAGGCTGGGTGTGAGGCCCATAGCGTGAGCCCACTGGGTGTGTGAAGGCATCCGGTGTGTGAGGGCCACTGGGTGGAGGACCACAGGGTGTGTGAGGGCCACTGGGTGTGAGGGCCACTGGGTGTGTGAAGGCATTCGCATGTGAGGGCCACTGGTGTGAGGACCACAGGCAATGTGAGGCCACAGTGTGTGAGGGCCACTGGGTGTGTGAGGGCCACTGGCGTGAGGGCCACAGTGTGTGTGAGGGCCACTGGGTGTGTGAGAGGGCCACCGGGTATATAAGGCCACTGGGTGTGAGGGCCAGAGGGTATGTGGGAGAATGCCGGGTGTGTGTGTGTGGTCACAGGTGTGTGAGCCAGGGTGTGTGAGGCCAACGGGTGTGTGAGAGGACCACAGGGTAGGGCCATAGGTGTGAGGGGCCAACGGGTGTGTGAGGACCACAGGTGTGTGAGGCCACTGGGTGTAGGCCACTGGTGTGAGGACCACAGGGTGAGCCACTGGGTGTGTAAGGGCCACCAGGTGTGTGAAGGCATCCGGATGTGTGAGGCCACTGGGTGTGTGAGGACCACAGGCAATGAGGGTCACAGTGTGTGTGAGGCCACTGCAGGGCAGCCACTGGCATATAAGGGCCACTGGGTGTGGAGGCCAATGTGTGAGGCCAATGGGTGTGTGAGGTCCACTGGGGTGTGACACTGATTAAGGGCCACTGGTATGTGAGGGCCACCGGGTGTGTGAGGGCCACTGGGTGTTTGAGGGCCAGAGGGTGTGAGGCCACTGGGTATGTGAGGGCCACAGCGGTGTGTGAGGGCCACTGGGTATGTGAGGCCACAGTGTGTGTGAGAGCCACTGGGTGTGTGAGGGCCCACTGGTGTGAAGGCATCCGGATGTGTGAGGCCACTGTGTGAGGGCCACAGGTGTGTGAGGACAACAGGGTGTGTGAAGGCATCTGCATGTGTGAGGCTACAGGGTATGTGGGAGGCCACAGGTATGGAGGCCACAGGTAAGTGTGAGGCCACAGGGTATGTGAAGGCAGGGTATGTGAGGGCCACAGGTATGTGAGGGGCCACAGGGTATGTGAGGGCCACAGGGTGTGAGGCCACAGGGTAAGGAGGGGCCACAGGGTATGTGAGGGCCACAGGGTGAGGGCCACAGGGTGGGGTGAGGGCCACAGGTATGTGTGAGGCCACAGGGTATGTGAGGCCATAGTGTATGTGAGGAATGCCGGTGTGTGTGTGTGTGTATGGTCACAGGGTGTGTGAGGGCCAGGTGTGTAAGCGCCACAGGGGTGTGTGAAGGCATCTGGTGTGAGGCCACTGGTAAGCGCCACAGGGTGGGCATAGAATAGGTGTAAGCACAGGTGAGGCCAGGTGAAAGGCACGGTGTGTGAGGAGCCAGAGGATATGTGAGGGACACAGGTGTAAGGGCCATAGAGTGTCTAAGGCCAGGTCGAGTATGAGAGGCCAACAGGGTGCGGAGGGCCACAGGCAAGTGTGGGAGGCCACAGAGTGTGTGAAGGCCACAGGGTGTGTGAGGCCATAGGGTGTGTGAGGCCACAGGGTGTGTGAAGGCCACAGTGTGTGTGAGGCCACCGGGTGTGTGAGGACTACAAGGTGTGTGAGGCCACTGGGTGTGAGGGCCACTGGTGAACGCATCCGGATGTGTGAGGCCACTGGTGTGGGAGGACCACAGGGTGTGTGGGGGCCACCATAGAGGGGCCACTGGGTGTGTGAGGCCACCGGGTATGTGAGGCCACAGTGTGTGTGAGGGCCACTGGGTGTGTGAGGCCACTGCAGGTAAGGGCCACAGGCAAGGCCACTGTGAGGCCAGAAGGTAGTGTGAGGAATGCCGGGTGTGTGTAAGGGTCACAGGGTGTGTGTGAGGTAGGGTGTAAGCCAGGGTGTGTGAAGGCATCTGGCTGGAGGGCCATGTGTAAGCGCCACAGGGTGAAAGGAGATATAAAGGGTGTGTGTGAGGCACACGGTGTGGGAGGAGCCAGAGGATATGTGAGGGACACAGGGTGTGTAAGGGCCATAGAGTGTCTAAGGGCCAGGTTCAGAGAGTGTGAGAGGCCAACAGGGTGCGTGAGGGCCACAGGGTATGTGAGGGCCACAGGGAGTGTGAAGGCCACAGGGTGTGTGAAGGCAACAGGGCTTGTGAGGGCCACAGGGTGTGCTAAGGTCACAGGGTGTGTGAGGGCCACGGTTTGTGAGAGGGCCACAGGGTGTGTGAGGGCCAGAGGATATGTGAGGGCTATAGGGTGTGTAAGGGCCATAGGGTGTCTAAGGGCCAGAGGGTATGTTAGGCCCACAGGGTGTGTGAGGGTCACAGAGTATGTGTGGGCCACAGGTTGTGCCAAGTATACAGGGTGATTGAGGGCCAGAGGGTGTGTGATTGTCACAGGGTGTGTGAAGGTCGCAGGGCGTGTGAAGGTCACAGGGTGTGTGAAGGCAACAGATTGTGTGAGGGCCACAGGGTGTGTGAAGGCCTCAGGGTATATGAGGGCCACAGGGCATGTGTGGGCCACAAGGTGTGTGAGGGTCACAGGGTGTGTGAAAGCAACAGATTGTGTGAGGGCCACAGGGTGTGTGAGGGTCACAACATGTGTCAGGGCCACAGGGTGTGTGAGTGCCATATTTGTGTAAGGGTTACAGGGTATGTGAGGACTACAGTGTGTGTGAGGGCTACAGATTGTGTGAGGACCACAGATTGTGTGAGGGCCATGGAGTGTGAGAAGGCCACAGGATGTGTGAGGCCATATCATTTGTAAGGGCCAGAGGATGTGTGGGAGCCAGAGGGTGTGTGGGAGCCAGAGGGTGTGTGGGGGCCAGAGGGTGTGTGGGGGCCAGAGGGTGTAACGGCCATTATTCGCCCGGATCAAGGTGTGTGGCGTTTACAAATAGGTCTCACCTGACCAGTACACTCAGGCTTAAGCCACAGTCACCTCCAGCTTATGTAAACCGACAATAACCACAGACGTCTTTTATTATATACAAACTTGTAAAGTACAATGTGTTCATGAATGCCTCACCAAGGACCTTCTCGTGCGTTCAAATACTGAAATTGAAATTGAAATATTTTATAGACAATAAAACTATTACATCAAAAGGACTATGCAGTATTAGGGTGTGTCATAGGAGGGAAGATCAGCTAAAACTAATGGCCCATCACTTTTTTGGTAGATTTTAGTGTATATAAACAGAAAATAATTTCAGTTTCAATATTTTGCAACCTTTTGCTAGGTAAATTTTAGCGTGAAATTTTTCGAAAATCTAACGTACAGCTGCATTAGTGCATTACAATTAAATAGTGAACATTGCTTTCTGACTTCATTCTTTAACAACCCAACTAACAATATTTTTTTTCTGTTTCAGATTCTGATGCATTTATAAGTTGATAATATTTGCGATGGCTGCTTGTGTCAGGACGAGGAACCAAAAATCCAGCCATCTCAGTCACTATCTTGGGTCTGGGGAGAGCTCCTGAAGTTTGAGCGTTTACATTGAGAGATGCTTTTGGAGACACGGTGTTTTAATCAGGCAAATCAGTGAAAAGAACCAAAGAACTTACACAAACAACGACATTGCCAGTGATATGACCAAAGCTGTCTTGGCACAGTACACTCTGGCTAACGCTCAGTTCAAGTCTCCAGTCATAACAAGTCAGAAGAAGATTAGGGAGAGACTGCTAGCCAGTTGGGAAAAGGCAAGAGATATCTCTCTTGGGAGAGGAAAACTTGCAGTTAAGGACAGCCTTGCCAAGCAACTGGACCAGTTATTTGACATAATTACTTGCAAGTGCCCAATTGTTCTCTGTCCTGAGTTTAGATGCGATCGTGACTGTAAATCCGAGGCCCACATCTCCTGTATTTGCAAGCGTGAACTGAAGATTCCTGTGATCGAACTGGCATTTGTCAAAGCACAGAGAGAGAAGACTGGCAGTATAGGGGCTCTCATGATTTCTAGCCAAGATAATCCGAAGTCCAAGAGACAGGAGGCTGCCACAGAGAGACAGAAGAGGAGAAGAGTTGCCGAGGAAAAGAGACTTGAGAAGGCCAAGGGTGAGGTAAAAAAGGCCGATGATTGGAGTCAAGCTGATTCAGAGTTTAATGACTTCCCCATGG
>NW_024728931.1:0-13670 GCF_018991925.1 Homarus americanus | reverse complement strand
ATCATCACTACATATAACACCATCCAGCATCACTACATATAACACCAACCATCATCACTACATATACCATCATGCATCATCACTACATATAACACCATCCATCATCACTACATATAAAACCATCCTATCATCACTACATATAACATCATCCATCATCACTACATATAACACCATCCATCACTACATATAGAACCATCCTATCATCACTACATATAATATCATCCATCATCACTACATATAACACCATCCAACATCACTACATATAACACCACCCATCATCACTACATATAACATCATCCATCATCACTACATATAACACCTTCAATCACTTTACACAATTCACCCATCATCACTATATAAAACGTCATCCATCATCACTATATATAACATCATCAATCATCACTACATATAACACCATGCATCATCACTACATATAACACCATCCCTTATCACTACATATAACACCATCCATCATCATTATATATAACACCATTCATCATCACTATATATAACACCTCCATCATCACTATATATAACACCATCCATCATCACTATATATAACACCTCCATCATTACTGTATGTAACATCATCCATCATCACTACATACAACACCATCCATCATCACTATATATAACATCATCAATCATCACTAAATATAACACCATCCATCATCACTACATATACCACCATCCCTCATCACTACATATAACACCATCCATCATCACTATATATAACACCATCCATTATCACTATATATAACACCTCCATCATCACTACATATAACACCATCCATCATCACTACTTATAACACCATCCATCATCAATATATATAACACCACCCATCATCACTATATATAACATCATCCATCATCACTACATATAACACCATCCATCGTCACTACATATAACACCATCCATCATCACTATATATAACACCATCCATCATCACTATATATAACTTCATCCATCATCACTACATATAACACCATCCATCATCACTACATATAACACCATCCATCATCACTACATATAACACCATCCATCATCACTACATATAACACCATCCCTCATCACTACATATAACATCATCCATCATCACTACATATAACACCATCCATCATCACTACATATAACATCATCCATCATCACTACATATAACACCATCCGTCATCACTACATATAACACCATCCATCATCACTACATATAACACCATCCATCATCACTACATATAACATCATCCATCATCACAACATATAATATCATCCATCATCACTACATATAACACCATCCATCATCACTATATATAACACCATCCATCATCACTATACTGTATATAACACCAACCATCATCACTACATATAACACCATCCATCATCACTATGTATAACACCATACTTCATCACTATATATAACATCATCCATCATCACTACATATAATACCATCCATCATCACTACATATAACACCATCCATAATCACTACATATAACACCACCCATCATCACTACATATAACACCATCCATCATCACTATATATAAAACACCATCCATCATCATTACATATAACACCATCCATCATCACTATATATAACACCACGAATCATCACTATATATAACATCATCCATCATCACTACATATAATACCATTAATCATCACTACATATAACACCATTAATCATCACTACATATAACACCACCCATCATCACTACATATAACACCATCCATCATCACTATATTTAACATCATACATCAGCACTACATATAATACCATCCATCATCACTACATATAACACCATCCATCATCACTCCATATAACACCACCCATCCTCACTATATATAACATCATCCATCATCACTATATATAACATCAACAATCATCACTACATATAACACCATCCATCATCACTATATATAACACCTCCATCATCTCTATATATAACATCATCCATCATCACTACATATAACGCCATCTATCATCACTACATATAACACCATCCATCATCACTATATATAACACCATCCATCATCACTATATATAACATCATCCATCATCACTACATATAATAACATCCATCATCACTACATATAACACCATCCAACATCACTACATATAACACCACCCATCATCACTACATATAACATCATCCATCATCACTACATATAACTCTATCCATCATCACTACATATAAAACCATCCTATCATCACTACATATAACATCATCCATCATCACTACATATAACACCATCCATCACTACAGCACATCATCCATCACCACACATAACACCATCCATCATCACTACATATAACACCATCCATCATCACTACATATAACACCAAGTATCATCACTACATACAACAATCATCATCACTACACATAACACCATCCATCATCACTACATATAACACCATCCATCATCACTACATATAACACCATCCATCATCACTACATATAACACCAATCCTCATCACTACATATAACACCATCCATCATCACCACATATAACACCACCCATCATCACTACATATAACACCATCCATCATCACTACATATAACACCATCCATCATCACCACACAAAATACCATCCATCATCACATATAACATCATCCATCACCATGGCAACACCATCCATCACCACATAGGCCCACCACTCCATCATCACTACATATACCATCACACATCATCACCACATATAACACCATCCATCATCATCACATATAAACACCATCCATCATCACTACATATAACACCATCCATCACCAAGATATACCAATTCATCCATCACTACATATAACACCATCCATCATCACTTTATATCTAAGGTTCATCCATCACCACATACATCATCCATCACCACTTCATATAACACCATCCATCATCACTACATATAACTCCATCCATCATCACTATATATAACACCATCCATCATCACTATACTGTATTTAACACCAACCATCATCACTACATATAACACCATCCATCATCATTATATATAACACCATCCATCATCACTATATGTAACATCATCCATCATCACTACATATAATACCATCCATCATCACTACATATAACACCATCCATCATCACTACATATAACACCACCCATCATCATTGCATATAACACCATCCATCATCACTATATATAACACCCTCCATCATCACTACATATAACACCATCAATCATCACTATATATAACACCACCCATCATCACTATATAAAACGACATCCATCATCACTATATATAACATCATCAATCATCACTACATATAACACCATGCATCATCACTACATATAACACCATCCCTCATCACTACATATAACACCATCCATCATCACTATATATAACACCATCCATCATCACTATATATAACACCTCCATCATCACTATATATAACACCATCCATCATCACTATATATAACACCTCCATCATTACTGTATGTAACATCATCCATCATCACTACATATAACACCATCCATCATCACTATATATAACATCATCCATCATCACTACATATAACACCATCCATCATCACTACATATAACACCATCCATCATCACTACATATAACACCATTCATCATCACTACTTATAACATCATCCATCATCACTACATATAACACCATCCATCATCACTACATATAACATCATCCATCATCACTACATATAACACCATCCATCATCACTAAATATAACACCATCCATCATCACTACATATAACATCATCCATCATCACTACATATAACACCATCCATCATCACTTCATATAACACCATCCATCATCCCTACATATAATATCATCCATCATCACTACATATAACACTATCCATCATCACTAAAGATAACACCATCCATCATTACTACATATAACACCATCCAACATCACTATACTGTATATAACACTATCCATCATCACTACATATAATACCATCCATCATCACTATATATAACACCATCCATCATCACTATATGTAACATCATCCATCATCACAGCATATAATACCATCCATCATCACTACATATAACACCATCCATCATCACTACATATAACACCACCCATCATCACTGCATATAACATCATCCATCTTCACTATATATAACATCATCAATCATCACTAAATATATCACCATCCATCATCACTACATATAACACCATCCCACATCACTACATATAACACCATCCATCATCACTGTATATAACACCATCCATCATCACTATATATAACACCTCCATCATCACTACATATAACATCATCCATCATCACTACATATAACACCATCCATCATCACTACATATAACACCATCCATCATCACTATATATAACACCATCCATCATCACTATACATAACATCATCCATCATCACTACATATAACACCATCCATCATCACTACATATAACACCATCCATCATCACTACATATAACACGATCCATCATCACTACATATAACACCATCCATAATCACTACATATAACACCATCCATCATCACTACATATAACATCATCCATCATCACTACAAATAACAACATCCATCATCACTACATATAACACCATCCATCATGACTACATATAACATCATCCATCATCACTACATATAACACCATCCATCATCACTACATATAACACCATCCATCATCACTACATAGAACATCATCCATCATCACTACATATAACACCATCCATCATCACTATATATAAAACACCATCCATCATCATTACATATAACACCATCCATCACTTCCACTTCAGACATATAACACTTCATCCATCATCACTTTATGACATATAACATCATCCATCATCACTACATATAACACCATCCATCATCACTACATATAACACCATCCATCATCATTATACTGTATATAACACCATCCATCATCACTACATATAACACCATCCATCATCACTATATATAACCCCATCCGTCATCACTATATGTAACATCATCTATCTTCATTACATATAATACCATCCATCATCACTACATATAACACCATCCATTATCACTACATATAACACCACCCATCATCACTGCATGTAACACCATCCATTTTCACTATATATAACACCATCCATCATCACTTCATATAACACCATCCATCATCACTATATATAACACCACCCATCATCACTATATATAACATCATCCATCATCACTATTTATAACATCATCAACAATCACTACATATAACACCATCCATCACCACTACATATAACACCATCCCTCATCACTACATATAACACCATCCATCATCACTATATATAACACCATCCATCATCACTATATATAACACCTCCATCATCTCTATATATAACATCATCCATCATCACTACATATGACACCATCCATCATCACTACATATAACACCATCCATCATCACTATATATATCACCATCCATCATCACTATAGATAACATCATCCATCATCACTACATATAATACCATCCATCATCACTACATATAACACCATCCATCATCACTACATATAACACCATCCATCATCACTACATATGACACCATCCATCATCACTACCTATAACACCATCCATCATCACTACATATAACATCATCCATTATCACTACATATAACACCATCCATCATCAGTACATATAACACCATCCATCATCACTATATATAACATCATCCATCATCACTACATATAACACCATCCCTCATCACTACATATAACACCATCCATCATCACTACATATAACACCATCCATCATCACTTACATATAACAATCATCCATCATCACTACATATAACACCATCCATCATCACTACATATAACACCATCCATCATCACTACACATATAACAGCCATCCAGCATCATCACCACATATAACACCATCCATCATCACTACATATAACACCACATCCATCAACACTACATATAACACCATCCATCATCACTATACTGTGTATAACACCATCCATCATCACTACATATAACACCATCCATCATCACTACATATAACAGCACCCATCATCACTGCATATAACATCATCCATCATCACTATATATAACATCATCAATCATCACTAAATATAACACCATCCATCATCACTACATATAACACCATCCATCATCACGACATATAACACCATCCATCATCACTACATATAACATCATCCATCATCACTACATATAACACCATCCATCATCACTACATATAACACCATCCATCATCACTACATATAACATCATCTATCACTACCAGCATATAACACCATCCATCATCACTACATATAACAATTCATCCATCATCACTACATATAACATCATCCATCATCACTACATATAACACCATCCATCATCACTACATATAACACCATCCATCATCACTACATATAACACCATTAATCATCACTACATATAACATCATCCATCATGACTACATATAACATCATCCATCATCACTACATATAACACCATCCATCATCACTACATATAACACCATCCATCACTATACTGTATATAACACCACCCATCATCACTACATATAACACCATCCATCATCACTATGTATAACACCATACATCATCGCTATATATAACATCATCCATCATCACTACATATAATACCATCCATCATAACTACATATAACACCATCCATTACCACTACATATAACACCACCCATCATCACTACATATAACACCATCCATCATCACTATATATAACACCACCCATCATCACTATATATAACATCATCCATTATCACTATATATAACATCATGAATCATCACTAAATATAACACCATCCATCATTACTATATATACCACCATCCCTGATCACTACATATAACACCATCCATCATCACTATATATAACACCATCCATCATCACTATATATAACACCTCCATCATCACTATATAAAACATCATCCATCATCACTACATATAACACCATCCATCATCACTACATATAACACCATCCATCAACACTACATATAACATCATCCATCATCACTACATTTAACATCATCCATCATCACTACATATAACACCATCCATCATCACTACATATAACACCATCCATCATCACTACATATAACAATTATCCATCATCACTATATATAACACCATCCATCATCACTACATATAACACCATCCATCATCACTATACTGTGTATAACACCATCCATCATCACTACATATAACACCATCCATCATCACTACATATAACAGCACCCATCATCACTGCATATAACATCATCCATCATCACTATATATAACATCATCAATCATCACTAAATATAACACCATCCATCATCACTACATATAACACCATCCATCATCACGACATATAACACCATCCATCATCACTACATATAACATCATCCATCATCACTACATATAACACCATCCATCATCACTACATATAACACCATCCATCATCACTACATATAACATCATCTATCATCACTACATATAACACCATCCATCATCACTACATATAACACCATCCATCATCACTACATATAACATCATCCATCATCACTACATATAACACCATCCATCATCACTACATATAACACCATCCATCATCACTACATATAACACCATTAATCATCACTACATATAACATCATCCATCATGACTACATATAACATCATCCATCATCACTACATATAACACCATCCATCATCACTACATATAACACCATCCATCACTATACTGTATATAACACCACCCATCATCACTACATATAACACCATCCATCATCACTATGTATAACACCATACATCATCGCTATATATAACATCATCCATCATCACTACATATAATACCATCCATCATAACTACATATAACACCATCCATTATCACTACATATAACACCACCCATCATCACTACATATAACACCATCCATCATCACTATATATAACACCACCCATCATCACTATATATAACATCATCCATTATGACTATATATAACATCATGAATCATCACTAAATATAACACCATCCATCATTACTATATATACCACCATCCCTGATCACTACATATAACACCATCCATCATCACTATATATAACACCATCCATCATCACTATATATAACACCTCCATCATCACTATATAAAACATCATCCATCATCACTACATATAACACCATCCATCATCACTACATATAACACCATCCATCAACACTACATATAACATCATCCATCATCACTACATTTAACATCATCCATCATCACTACATATAACACCATCCATCATCACTACATAACACCATCCATCATCACTACATATAACACCATCCATCATCACTACATATAATATCATCATCCGTCATCACTACATATAACACCATCCATCATCACTACATATAACACCATCCATCATCACTACATATAACACCATCCAACATCACTACATATAACACCATACATCATCACTATACTGTATATAACACCATCCATCATCACTACATATAATATCATCCATCACCACTACATATAACACCATCAATCATCACTATATGTAACACCATCCATCATCACTACATATAACTCCATCCATCATCACTATATATAACACCATCCATCATCACTATACTGTATATAACACCATCCATCATCACTACATATAACACCAACCATCATCATTATATATAACACCATCCATCATCACTATATGTAACATCATCCATCATCAGTACATATAATACCATCCATCATCACTACATATAACACCATCCATCATCCCAACATATAATGCCATCCATCATCACTACATATAACAGCATCCATCATCACTACCTATAACATCATCCATCATCACTACATATAACATCATCCATTATCACTTACATATACCACCATCCATCATCACTCACATATAACACCATCCATCACTACATATAACATCATCCATCATCACTACATAACACCATCCATCATCACTACATAACACCATCCATCATCACTACATAAACAACACCATCCATCATCATTACATATAACATCATCCATCATCACTACATAACACCATCCATCATCACTACATATAATATCATCCATCATCACTACATTATACCACCATCCATCATCACTACATATAACACCACCATCCATCATCACTACATATAACATCATCCATCATCACTACATATAACACCATCCATCATCACTACATATAACACCATCCATCATCACTATACTGTATATAACACCATCCATCATCACTACATATAATATCACCCATCACCACTACATATAACACCATCCATCATCACTATATATAACTCCATCCATCATCACTATATATAACACCATCCATCATCACTATACTGTATATAACACCAACCATCATCACTACATATAACACCATCCATCATCATTATATATAACACCATCCATCATCACTATATGTAACATCATCCATCATCACTACATATAATACCATCCATCATCACTACATATAACACCATCCATCACCACTACATATAACACCACCCATCATCACTGCATATAACACCATCCATCATCACTATATATTACACCATCCAACATCACTACATATAACACCATCAATCTTCACTATATATAACACCACCCATCATCACTATATAAAACGTCATCCATCATCACTATATATAACATCATCAATCATCACTACATATAACACCATGCATCATCACTACATATAACACCATCCCTCATCACTACATATAACACCATCCATCATCACTATATATAACACCATCCATCATCACTATATATAACACCTCCATCATCACTATATATAACACCATCCATCATCATTATATATAACACCTCCATCATTACTGTATGTAACATCATCCATCATCACTACATATAACACCATCCATCATCACTACATATAACATCATCCATCATCACTACATATAACACCATCCATCATCACTACATATAACACCATCCATCATCATTACATATAACACCATCCATCATCACTACATATAACATCATCCATCATCACTACATATAACACCATCCATCATCACTACATATAACACCATCCATCATCACTACATATAATATCATCCATCATCACTACATATAACACCATCCATCATCACTAAATATAACACCATCCATCATTACTGCATAAAACACCATCCAACATCACTATACTGTATATAACACTATCCATCATCACTACATATAATACCATCCATCATCACTATATATAACACCATCCATCATCACTATATGTAACATCATCCATCATCACAGCATATAATACCATCCATCATCACTACATATAACACCATCCATCATCACTACATATAACACCACCCATCATCACTGCATATAACATCATCCATCATCACTATATATAACATCAATAATCATCACTAAATATAACACCATCCATCATCATCTCATATTATAACACCATCCCTTATCACTACATATAACACCATCCATCATCACTGTATATAACACCATCCATCATCACTCTATATAACACCTCCATCATCACTACATATAACATCATCCATCATCACTACATATAACACCATCCATCATCACTACATATAACACCATCCATCATCACTATATATAACACCATCCATCATCACTATATATAACATCATCCATCATCACTACATATAACACCATGCATCATCACTACATATAACACGATCCATCATCACTACATATAACACGATCCATCATCACTACATATAACATCATCCATAATCACTACATATAACACCATCCATCATCACTACATATAACATCATCCATCATCACTCCATATAACACCATCCATCATCACTACATATAACACCATCCATCATCACTACATATAACATCATCCATCATCACTACATATAACACCATCCATCATCACTACATATAACACCATCCATCATCACTACATATACCACCACCTATCATCACTACATATAACACCACCCATCATCACTACATATAACACCATCCATCATCACTGCATATAACACCATCCATCATCACTACATATAACACCATCCATCATCACTACATATAACACCATCCATCATCATTATACTGTATATAACACTATCCATCATCACTACATATAACACCATCCATCATCACTATATATAACCTCATCTGTCATCACTATATGTAAATATCACTCCATTCACATATAATACCATCCATCATCACTACATATAACACCATCCAACATCACTACATATAACACCATCCATCATCACTACATATTACATCATCCATCACTACATATAACTCTATCCATCATCACTACATATAACACCATCCAGCATCACTACATATAAGACCAACCATCATCACTACATATAACATCAAGCATCATCACTACATATAACACCATCCATCATCACTACATATAAAACCATCCTATCATCACTACATATAACATCATGCATCATCACTACATATAACACCATCCATCATCACTACATATAATATCATCCATCATCACTACATATACCATCCATCATCACTAAATATAACACCATCCATCATTACTACATAAAACACCATCCAACATCACTATACTGTATATAACACTATCCATCATCACTACATATAATACCATCCATCATCACTATATATAACACCATCCATCATCACTATATGTAACATCATCCATCATCACAGCATATAATACCATCCATCATCACTACATATAACACCATCCATCATCACTACATATAACACCACCCATCATCACTGCATATAACATCATCCATCATCACTATATATAACATCATCAATCATCACTAAATATAACACCATCCATCATCACTACATATAACACCATCCCTTATCACTACATATAACACCATCCATCATCACTGTATATAACACCATCCATCATCACTCTATATAACACCTCCATCATCACTACATATAACATCATCCATCATCACTACATATAACACCATCCATCATCACTACATATAACACCATCCATCATCACTATATATAACACCATCCATCATCACTATATATAACATCATCCATCATCACTACATATAACACCATCCATCATCACTACATATAACACGATCCATCATCACTACATATAACACGATCCATCATCACTACATATAACATCATCCATAATCACATATAACAATCTTCATCCATCATCACTACAAATAACACCACCCATCATCACTACATATAACACCATCCATCATCACTACATATAACACCACCCATCATCACTACATATAACAACATTCATCATCAATACATATAACACCATCCATCATCACTGCATATAACACCACCCATCATCACTACATATAACATCATCCATCATCACTACATATAACATCATCCATCATCACTACATATAACATCATCCATCATCACTACATATAACATCATCCATCATCACTACATATAACACCATCCATCATCACTACATATAACACCATCCATCATCATTATACTGTATATAACACCATCCATCATCACTACATATAACACCATCCATCATCACTATATATAACCCCATCCGTCATCACTATATGTAACATCATCTATCTTCATTACATATAATACCATCCATCATCACTACATATAACACCATCCATCATCACTACATATAACACCACCCATCATCACTGCATGTAACACCATCCATTTTCACTATATATAACACCATCCATCATCACTTCATATAACACCATCCATCATCACTATATATAACACCACCCATCATCACTATATAAAACATCATCCATCATCACTATTTATAACATCATCAACAATCACTACATATAACACCATCCATCACCACTACATATAACACCATCCCTCATCACTACATATAACACCATCCATCATCACTATATATAACACCATCCATCATCACTATATATAACACCTCCATCATCTCTATATATAACATCATCCATCATCACTACATATAACACCATTCATCATCACTACATATAACACCATCCATCATCACTATATATAACACCATCCATCATCACTATGGATGACATCATCCATCATCACTACATATAATATCATCCATCATCACTACATATAACACCATCCATCATCACTACATATAACACCATCCATCATCACTACATATAACACCATCCATCATCACTACCTATAACACCATCCATCATCACTACATATAACATCATCCATCATCACTACATATAACACCATCCATCATCACTACATATAACACCAACCATCATCACTACATATAATATCATCCATCATCACTACATATAACACCATCCATCATCACTACATATAACACCATCCATCATCACTATACTGTATATAACACCATCCATCATCACTACATATAATACCATCCATCATCACTATATATAACACCCTCCATCATCACTATATATAACATCATCCATCATCACTATATATAACATCACCCATCATCACTACATATAACACAATCCATCATCAATACATATAACACCATCGATCATTGCTTCATATAACACCACCCATCATCACTACATATAACACCATCCATCATCACTATATATAACGCCATCTATCATCACTATATATAACATCATCCATCATCACTACATATACCACCATCCATAATCATTAAATATAACATCACACATTATCACTACATATAACACCATCCATCATCACTACATATAACACCATCCATCATC